>NC_037673.1:172179508-172316462 GCF_003255815.1 Theropithecus gelada | reverse complement strand
GCTTTAGAACTCATGAAAATTTCTGTCCGAATTTCCCGTGGTGCCCACATCAGTCCAGAGAGATGAGCAGAGCAGGGGCTGCCACTCAGAGTTGACGGTTCAGGGAAGTGAAATGAAGAGATTTGAGCGGCCTGCCCAGATTCACAGCACTGACCAATGATAGATCTGGGACAAGAATTTGGTTGATTTTCCGGGGACAGAGATCCCTGAACACCTGAGGCCTCTAAATCATGGCTTGGACCCTGAACCTGGAGCTCATTCCACTCCCTTTCTCAATCCTCCTGCACCAAGGGCTCTTCAGGAAGGTCGAGGTATTGGAAGAGGTGCTGAGTCCAGAAAAAAGCTCAAATCATTAAACAAAACATAACTCCTGTCTCTAGGTTTTAACTCCTGGGCTAAAATATGGCACTTTCCTGCAAACGAAGCCTCTCTGAGGAACAAATGCAAATGTCTGGTCATCCTACCCAGCGCCCGTACTGTCAGCTCTCTGGCAGTGAGCAGCCCTCCATGACCAACTGACCACACCAAGGGACCAAGTTCTGCTTGGCCCCCAGGGTAGTTCGGAACTTAGGACATTCCAGACTAACTACCACTTGATGGCTGTGCCAAGAATAAAATTCCCTTCAACTGAACCATCCTGAACAAGCAATTAATGGGAATGAACTGAAAATGTGGCACTCCAGTTGGGTTTTCAGTGGTTTCTTCTGTATCTAGTCTATGAAATAGTGTTTAAAAAAAAAAAAAAAAAAAAAAGGCCAGGCGCAGTGGCTCACACCTGTAATCCCAGCACTTTGGGAAGCCAAGGTGGGCAAATCACAAGGTCAGGAGTTCAAGACCAGCCTGGTCAATATGGCGAAATCCCGTCTCTACTAAAAATACAAAAATTAGCCAGGCATGTGGCAGGTGCCCGTAGTCCCACCTACTTGGGAGGCTGAGGCAGGAGAATCGCTTGAACCTGGGATGCAGAGGTTGCAGAGAGCTGAGATCATGCTACTGCACTCCAGCCTAGGTGACAGAACAAGACTCTGCCGGGCGGGAAAAAAGGGGGGGGGCAGGTGCTGTGGCTCATGCCTGTAATCCCATCACTTTGGAAGGCCAAGGCAGGTGGATCAGGAGGTCAGAAGTTCAAGACCTAACTTGCCAACATGGTGAAACTCTGTCTGTACTAAAAATACAAAAATTAGCCAGGCGTGGTGGCGGATGCCTGTAATCCCAGCTACTCTGGAGACTGAAGCAGGAAAATTGCTTAAACCCGGGAGGTGGAGGTTGCTGTGAGCTGAGATCATGCCACTGCACTCCAGCCTAGGCAACAGAGCAAGACTCTGTCAAAAAAAAAAAAAAAAAAAAAAAAAAATGGCATTGGAAACTGTATTTTTCTAGAGGAAAATATTTGAGGCAAAAATCTTGATAGAAGAATAAAAAATACAAATTGAGTAATAAAACTCTAAAACATATTTATAAATCTGTAGACAAATGGGAGTTGGGGAAATAAAAAAAAATCAGAATGACATTTAACATACAGGAAAACTGGCCCACCTGAAGAAACTGCAGTCAGAAGATAGAAATGAACATACATACCATTGAGGCAGCAACTACAAACGTTTCCCATCGTGAGTCCTCGGACACAACTAAGCTGCGTTTCCTGCCAACACTTAGTTGCCAGAATGGCAGCTAAAATGAAAGGCAAGACTTATATCATCAGGTCACCTCAGCGACAGGTCACAGTAGAATTTTCGCAAGCGCACGTGTCACAATAGCTGTGATCTAGACCAGTCCATGGTCACATCGACAAGGGGTCACTTAGACTCCATGTTTCATTTCAAAAACTGAATCCCAGACACACAGTATTATTCTGTATGTATGAAACAAACATTAAAGGAGGAAAAAGATCTGCCTCTCCACTATATTTGATAGTGAAAATTTCAGAGTAAAGATAAGAAAAGCTAATACATTGAGAATAAAGGGAGATTCCAGGCTGGATGTAAAATGCCATCCCCACCCAATTCTACTATTCCCAAGTCACCAGAGAGTCCTAGCTTCAACAATTCTAAACTAGTTCCAAATTAAATTTAAAATGCATTAGTGTAAGTTCAATTTTAAAGCTAATCTCTAAGAATATAATTCATAGTAATAAAAAAGATATGAAATGATTCAGTACAAATTTCTATCACTGTTGATTCATCACACGTTTTAAGAACTATTACATCAAATGGGTCATTGATGAGGTATAAAAACTGCATTAATATAGATGTTGCAATTTTTTTCAGGGATTATCTAATTGAAGGGGTGTTTGGGAAGGAATTGAAGGTATTCGGAAAGGAATACATATTACCTGTATAAATGGAGAATTTTAATTCTCAACAACTGAATAGAAAATTGTGCAGGTGTGTACATATAAATATACACACATATGAGAGAGAGAGAGAGAGAAAACGTAATTTAAAAATACTAGACCACAGATTTATATCTCTGCCCAGGCTGGAGTGCATTGGCACGATCTTGGCTCACTGCAAGCTCTGCCTCTCGGGTTCACGTCATTCTCCTGCCTCAGCCTCCTGAGTAGCTGGGACTACAGGCGCCCGCCACCATGCCCGGCTAATTTTTTGTATTTTTAGTAGAGATGGGGTTTCACCGTGTTAGCCAGGATGGTCTCGATCTCCCGACCTCATGATCCACCCACCTCGGCCTCCCAAAGTGTTGGAATTACAGGTGTGAGCCACTGCGCCCAGCCTCCGGAAAAGACATTTTAAAAAACATAATATGTTACGAAGAATAAAAAGGAATGAGCATAAGGCTTTCCTTCCTGGTGCCACGTAAGTGTTCACAGTAAATGAAAATAAATGAGTTTTTTACCCTGGTAGCCAAAGCCCTTTTACAAAGCTTTGTCATGGTGTCAGTGCTATATGATTGTTCAATTAATAAATCTGGAAAGATGTGCAGAAATTTAACAGTTGTTACTTCCAGAGGCAGAAGCTGGCAGGCTGCAGAAGAGGAAAAGACAAGTCCAGATTGCAGTGTGCATTCTTCTGTGCCTTGTGAACGTCCTGCAAGTGTGCTATTCCTGATGTCTTTACTGTGATTTCTTTTTAATAAAAAGAACTAATTCCTCCTAATGCTGGTAGAAAACAAACATTTCAATTTGCTAATGCTTCACAGGGACAAGAATTCAGGCAGGACACAGAACAGAGAGCTTACTGGTGCTTGTTGATGTCTGGGGACTGCAGAGAAGTCTTATGGAGTGGGATTAAATTCACAGCAGGGGGCTGGAATCATCTGGATGTGCCGTCATGCACAGGTCTGCAGAGGAACTTGGGCTTGGCTGGAGAACACACAGGACTTCCCTGGGCTTCCAAGCAGCAGGCAGTCTCAGGACATTCAGAGCTTTGAATTGGTGGCCACGGGCTTCACTGGTGAGTGTCCCGAGTGAAGCAGGCAGACACTCATGGCGTTTCTAACATAATTGTGGAAGTTACACAACATCACTTCCACATCATCTGCCAGTGAAAAGCAAGCACTAGTGTCAAGTCTGATTAACCAGTGAGGGTGGGCAGAGACGCCACCTCTCAAAAGGAGAATAGCAAAGAAACTGCAAACATGTTTTAAAAGCCACGTGCATATTCCAGCTTAAAAATCTCCAGTACAGAGATACCTCTCAGATATGTGAGAAAGGGCCTGTCACTCTATGGCATCAGCCAAGAGTAAGTTAAGTGTGGGTTTCACTTATGCATCAGCCACTGTGAGTTGATTGACAAGTAAATACAAACATTCAGGGAAACTAACCAAAGCGCATTACAGGGTAACAGGTAACAGAAGGTAATGTAGACCTGCTATGTTGCTCTACAAAGAAACCATTTCATTCACTCTGTTCACAAGATTTATGCATTTGGAAATGGAGAGACTTTTTTTCTCCACTTTAGATTCAGGGGTACATGTGCAGGCTTGTTACATGGGGAAACCGCGTGTTGCTGAGGCTTGGTATTGGACCTAATTAAACTAAAGAGCGTCTGCTCAGCAAAGAGACTTTATTTCTTATAAAAGGTTGCACACAGCCCACAAAGTGGCCATCCCGCAGGCTGGGAAGTGTGCCTCCCACCGAGGTAAGAGCCTGGCACGTGGAAGGAGGAAGAGTTGGGGCAGGAGCTTTACTCTGGACAAGCTGGCTAAATAGAAACTTTCAACAGGTTACAGGAGGAGCCAGGAATATTCATGTCAGTGGTCCTGATGCATGTGTACAGACCAAACATGCGTGTAACACATGACCCATGTTCACTTTGGGGTGAAGACAATATGTATTACAAAATGTAATTACAAAATGTGTTACAATTAGGCTCTTTACCTCAAAAGGTCTTTTCAGGACACAAAGGCACGCAAGTGCACAGCCTCTGTAAACCGGCCAGAATCAGTCCATGGTGGGTGGGCTCTTAATACAAGAAAGTTACTAAAAACAGTCTCCTGTCCCATCAGAGCTGTAGTTACGGCTGCTAGAACAGGGTTTGGGGGCCAGTCAGTCAGTGTCTGGTGCTGAGTTACCATGGTTTTAATAGTGCTTATTTAGCTGCTAGAGAAAAAGAAAGCCCTGTGGCAATCAGAACAGTTTATTCTTTAAGTCGAGGCGTGTGTGACTCAACCCTTGCCTGGCATGGCCTTAGGTGCTGTTTGTAATTTGGTACCTTGGTGTCACAAAGCTTCCATTCTGTCAGTCTTACGATCTCTACTGCAGCAGGCATGCTGGGCGGCTGCGTCTAAACATAAAAGGAAGGCGTATAACAAGGCATCAGATCGCCCAGCCTGTCATGGCCCAATGCCCAGCACTGAGCAGGTGAGGAGCAAAGGCCTGGGGCAGGCTGGACTGGGTGGTCCACAGGAGCCTCATTTTGGGGGCCAACTGCCTCAGTTCATGGCTACACAGCCCAGCTGCACTCACTCACAAGTCAGTCCCTCCATCTGGAAAATCCGACAGCCTGTCCCATTCCTAGTGCCCTTAGTTTAAACCTCTGTCAGACCATCAAGAAAACACTGGTCTCTGGAGATGCATGGACAGCCTAGTGCATACACTGGGCACTCAATAAATGCCAAGGGCTACCTCCCTGGTGTCCAATAAGGACAACTGTCACTATCATGGCAGTGCAGCCTGAGTCCCAGACTTCATTTCCTTCTTCCCGAAATGTAGAGCAGGGGACCCAGGGTGGGGTGCAGGGCCCCTGCAGACTCCTCTCCTCCTGGGCCCCCAGCTGGGAGAGGGGTGACCTGGAGGAGCAGCGGGAGGAGGAGCAGAGATGGGAGCTGGCCCTAGCCCTGAAGGTGCCACCATCTCTGCATCGTCCTTTCTTCTGGAGGCTTCTTCCTTCAAGACTCTGCCTTAGCCACCCACTGCACAACACAGACATCCCTCTCCTCATTCCGTGCCAAGACATGGAGGCCCCAAATTTGCCTCTCACACTCATGGTGGAACCATGACCAGGACCTGAGCCTCCTGACACCCTTAGAAGACACACAGCCCTCTGCCACGGGTGGGAAGGGGTCAGGGCATGGCTGAGGTTTCATCAGCAACTGGGCACTAGGGGAGCCAGCACCCCAAGGCTGCCTTCTGCACACAGGCCCAGTCTTCTGCTCTGAGGGGCCTGGGCCCCAAACAGCACCACGACCACCACCCACACTTCCACACCCGCCAGCCCAGCTGTAGCAGCTTGGCCAAGATAATGGGCGCTCCTGCTCAAACCAGATTTCCCAGCTTTTGCAGAGTTCATCACCAGCCTCGCTAGCAGTGACTTCCCACTTCTATGCAAAGGAAACTGCCAACAAGGTTACAATCAATTTTTTTTTTTTCTTAGAGTGAGGCCTGGCTAGAAAAGTGCAGGCCACCCTAGTGGCTGGTGAATAACCTTGAGAGGGTCACCAGGCCCCCTCGGCTGCAGGGCTCCAGAGCCCTCCCCTGGCTGACTACATCATGCACTGGCCCTAACCTAGGGTGACGAGGCCAAGGCATCACCAGCTTTGACCCTGGTGCCTCTTGCCTGGACAACTGTCCCCTGTGCACTCAGCAAGGCACATGCTAATTTAACCCAATCTGTCAGCCCAGGTGCCTGGAGCTGAAATGGCCTGCCCACTTTTGCCCCGCCCCAGCCCCCTTTCAACATGAACCTTGAGAGTCTGTGGTGCGTTCTTCGAGAGTGGGCTGCTCCAGGTGCTTCACCCACATTGCATACTTCATCAAAACCACTGCCAGAGGTAGGGCCTGTTAGGATCCCTGTCTCACAGAGGAAGAAACTGAGGCAGAGACAGGGTAGGTACCCCATCTGAGGACACAGAGAATTATTCCCTGAGGATAGAGAATAAGCTAGGACGGAACCTGGTGGCAGGCCTGGGCTCCTCCACTCACTGACAGGCATGCAGAGAAGCCAGGGCACCTTGAGCTGCCATCCCTGTGCCACTTACCCACCTGCTTGCGGCCCAGGTCAAAAACATCCCCATAAATAACCGTCCACAGCTGCCCTCAGCCTCCTCTAGAAGGCAGGTGCCCCAGAAGCTTCCTCACAACCTCTTTGACGTTTCAGTGGCATGTGGGTGGCTGAGGACCCCTGAAACCAGGTGAAGGTCCGGGAAGGTGAGACAGGGATTTAGCTCAGGCAGTGCCCACCAGCAGGGGCAGGCACTGCAATGGGCACCTACTTGAGAGGAACACCTGACGAGGTTTCCCTGATGCTGGATGCACGAGGCCTCACACCTATCCTTGCTGGACACAGATAACTGAGTTTCAAAGGGTTCTTCCCTCAGCCCTGCCAGGACCTGGTGCCACCAAACAAGAACGTGGATGTGACAAAGTCAAAGAGCTGAGTGCCTGTGCATACCAGTGACATGGGAGTTACAGCTGGGGATGGGTCAGGCAGCCCCGGCAGAGCAGCTGCCACATGGGGCACCCTCTGCAGTGACAGTATCAGATGTGTCTCCAGCTCCCCAGGGTAGACTGTGGGGTACAGCTGGGCTCCTCTGAGACCCACTGCAGCTCTGGGGCAGAAAGGGGTCTGGATATATCGTCACCACAGGCTCAGAAGAGCAATGGGGGTGAAGTGGCAGTCAAGGTCCCAGGTGGGGCTGACTTGTACTGTGGAGCAGAGTCCAAGGGGAGCTTGGGAAGTGAGCACAGAAAAGGCCTGAGGGTCTGGTGGGGTGGAGGGTGAAAAGAAGAGATCTGGAAACCTCTAGAGTAGGTTCCAACTCAGCACAGACTGAAGAAGAGACAAGCTCAGGGCACAGCCAGGCAGCCCAGTGCTGGGGCACAAGTCACCTGCATCTGCACACTGCTATGCAACCTCAGAGCCCCAACTTCAACACACCTCAACTTCAAGGCAAAAACTTTGCATAGCTGGTCTGGGCCCAGTGAGATCAAATGTGAACATCTGGCCTAGGGCCAACGAAGATAGCTGTGAACACCTGTGCTGGAACCAAGGAGGATGGCTGTGGACATGTGGGCTGGGCCCAAGAGGACAGCCTGGAATAACTGGGATGGGTCCAGAACGCATGGCTGTGAACACCTGGGCTGACCCCAATGTGGACAGCTACAAACACCTGGTGTGCGCTCAGGAGGACGGTTCTGTTCATTTTGGCTGAGTCGAATGAGGACAGCTGTGAACATCTGCACCAGGTCTAATGAAGACAACAGTGAACAGACGGGCTGTCCCCACTGAGGACATCTGTGAAGCCCTGGCCTGGGACCATGGAAACTGCTGGAAACAACTCAAAGAAGTCTTGTGAGGAAATCTATGAACAACAGGGCTAGGCACAATGGGGACAGGCGTGGACACCTGGGCTGGGCCCAGTGTGGATGGCTATCAATACCTGAGATGGCCTCTAAGAGGGTGGTTGGCACCAATAAGCACATGTGTGAACAAACTGGCTGCCCTCAATGAGGACAGCTATGGACATCTGGGCTGGCTGTCATGTGGATGACAGAGAACTCCTTGGCAGGGTTACATGGGGACCACTGTGAACACTGGTGAGGCCTGGATGAAGACAGCTGGGAAGCCCTGGGCTGGACACAATGAAGAGAGCTATGAACAGGTGGCCTGGGGCCAATGAAAACGGCTCTTAACCCTGGGCTTGATGTCACTGAAGGGAACTGTGAACTCCTGGGCTTGCCTTGATATTGATGGCTATGAATAACTGTTGGTACAAAAAAAACTAAGCTCATACAAACGAGGAAGGCTGTGAACCCCTGGGCTGACCTTGACGGGGATGGCTGTGAACACCTGGCCTGGGCCCAGTGAGGACAGCTGTGAAGAGCTAGGCAGGGCCCAGTGAGGTCAGCATGGAGCTCCTGGGCTGGCCCAATGAGGGTGTCTGTGAACACTGGTCTGGGCCCACTGGCGACCAGGACTAACACCTGGGCTAGCTACCAATGAGGACAGCTGTGAACACCTTGGCTGGGCCCTCTAAGGACAGCTTGGAGTGTTTGGGCTCGGCCCAAAGTCAACAGCTGTGAACCCCTGAGATGGGCCCAGTGAGGGTGGCAATGAAACCCTGGGCTGGGCCAGTGAGGACAGCTGTGAACACCTGGCCTGGGTCCCAAAAGAACAGGCTGAGAACACCTGGGCTAAGCCAAAATTACATATTTCTCAACTGAACTGAAAATCTGCTCTAAGATGCTTTGAACTTCAACATACAATATAAACAGGAAGTAAATGAAAAGCAGTTCCGTCCTTCTCACTCCTCTGTGCTTCCTCACATGCTACTCTTTGCCTTGCAAACAGCCCCCCTCTGCCTCCCCACATTAACTGTGGTCATCGCCAAAACTCACTTCAAACACTTACCAGTCCCAAGAATCCTTGCTTTTCACACAGCACTTAGCATAGTATATTGTAATCATTTTATTGCTTCCCTCTGAAACCAAGAGCTTCTTGAGGGCAAGGGCTGTATCTTTTGTCTCTATAGCCCCAAAGACCTAAGACAGAGTAGCAAATACTTTAAGCTTTTTTACATAAATTAATCATCTAAATTATTATATCTAGAGCAGTGTTTCTTAAACTGTATTTTAAAGAATATTTGCTTTACCAGAAGTACCCCAAGACAAAGACTACATGACCGTCTGCATTTGAGAAGTTACAAAACTATTTCATGTCTAATAATCAAGAAATGTCTTGAACTTTACCTAATCCCCATTTGACAATAGTTTTGTGGCAAACATTAACAATTGAGGAATTAAGAGTTTCAGAGATACTGTTGCCAGAGCTTCCCAATAGAGGTGAAGGTTTCCTCTGTGTGGTACAAACTTGCTTGATTCACTTCTGTCAATGGTGTCGGGATCCCAGGTGCTAATGTCAGGCACTGCTGCTCCAAATGGGTCACTAAGGAAATAAGCTCTGAATTAGGAGAGATTGGCTTCAAACGCACTTATATTCTTTATTATTAAATAGTCCATTGGTTTTTTCCCTAATACAAGAGAATAGATTTTTATCTTAACTGTTAGAAAGCTTAGTATGTTCTGCGTAAGAGAGGTTTAAAAAACTTAAAAATAAATCTTAAAAAAACCCAAAGCTCAGTAAGAAACTCTATTCTCAATTCTAACGGTAATCTTGGGGCCCTAATGCAACTTTACTTTTTAAACCCATTTTTATTGGTTTCTATTTAAATTGTATTTAAAATTAGTTTTTATTTTAGGCAAAATATAAATCAGAAATAAAAACACAATGGCCTGTCAGTAAAAGCTCTCATACGGACCCGTATGGATTATCTCTAGCATAACAAAAGCCAATAAGTCACTTGCGTTTTTAGGGAAGACTGCTGAGGAGAAAGATGTAATGTCTGCAACATTCATAAACTGTCCACCAATAACCAGGAATAACCTAAAAAGGCTTCTAGACATTCTTATCGGTAGATGATTATTTGTGGTATAGATAAAGAAGAAGTTTTAAAAACTTCTAAATTCTAAAATTCAACCCCATAACTGAGGAATTTGTATAATCTATAGACCATGTATTATAAACAAATACACGCTGACTTAAAAACCTTGAAGTCTTTATCAAAATATACTACAACCTAGGAATTGTAAACCCAAATACTTACAAGGACAAAGGAAGGTTCCCTGAGAAAGGGAAGCATTGATGTGGGCACAGTAGCAAGTTGGAGAATATATGCCTTCTGTAAAGGGGCAGCCTCTGCACAGCAGGCCAAACAGTGATAGAAACCCAGGGGACGCTAGATTTGATTTTTTAAGACAAGCCTGAAGTCCCGATTTCTACACACGTCTTCTAAATTTTACATGTTGACTCAGTTTATAGAGGAAAACAAACAAATCTGTGCACCACATTTAGAGTACAGTCCTTATGTTTTTATATTCGCTACGAATGTGTTACTAAATGGTTGTGTATAATCCAATTATTTGCATGTAAAATATTTTCTTTCTCCAGTATCATATGTTTTACAAAAAAATCAGGCCCTCATATATAATAGAAATTGCTAAAAAGACTCATAATACCCACTTCAAGAATTTTTCCAACATTTATGCATTTATAATCTATTTATACATAATTTTCCCAGATTGTTAACCAAATACATAGTTTGTACACAGGACCGCCAAAACTAAATTATTAAATAATTCCTATCTGTTTTCTTATTAACTTCGTGGATTTCATTGTTTAAAACTGACATCCTGGTTATGCTAAAGCTCTATAAACTTAACAGACATACTGAGATAGTTCATAATACAGCTTCAACTAAAAAAGAAGTTTAGGATTTGCTTCTATTCTAATTGAGAAAACCCAACTTGTAATGAACATTTGTTGACATACAATCACCTATATGGTGACAAAGGGACATGAAATCATGAAAGGGTTAGCTTCTACTTATTGAAAGATTACCTGTAAGTAAATTTCTAAAGACTCTCTGAATGGCAGTGAATGATTAATGGTGGGAAGAAAAAGGTGTTATTCTGTTAGCCAAGATGGTCTTGATCTCCTGACCTTGTGATCCACCTGCCTTGGCCTCCCAAAGTGCTGGGATTACAGGCGTGAGTCACCGTACCTGGCCAAGATGTCCATTTATTGTAAGTTGCTTTAGTTTTGTTTTTTAAGATAAAGCCTATTTCCAGGGCATATTTTCTTCCCTGTGTTGTTTTACATTAATTAGGAAATAAAAAACCCTGCATAAAAAAAAATTGAAAAGATTTTATCTTTAACAAATTCACAAATATTTTCCAAAGTGCATTTTAAAAAGTGGTGCCCTTTAATGCTCCTTTAGAAGTATCAATATTTAAAATAAAATCTTAAGACAATTAAGTTATTTCAAAATAACTTAATTTGCATTTGCATTCAGGGAATGCTTGAGCTTCCAAATACAAAAAATGGACCCTTACCTACGTCAAGGTTAAAACACATATTTTGAAAAGAAAGTTGTTAATCTATACCTTGTCCAGTGCTTCAATATTTGCATCATGGGGAAGCAGTTTTTCTGCCAGTGACGTACTCTCATTACACTCAGCATAATGGAGAGCAGTGTTGCCGTAGATATCCTTAAGATTTGGATTGGCGCCATGTTCTAGCAGAGTGTTGGCACAAGTCTCTTCCTGGCAATGTACAGCCTGCCCATATTAGATCAAGAAATAGATTGCAAATTCTAAGAATTCAAAATACAGATTCCACAGGTTATATCAACTAGTTACATGTAAATGAGATGTATTTGTTTTAATTCTATATGTGTAAATCAAACCCATGTCATGCTAAAGAGTTGGCTACTACATACCTGTATCAAAGGTGTACTGTTTTGATTGTCACAAATGTCAGTCTGGCATTTTCTGCTCAGCAGGAGAGTGACCACTTCCCCACAGGCATTAGCACAGGCCAAATGTAGAGCAGTTCTATGAGAGTAAGAGGACTTTTTAGGAAATTGGAGTGCAATATCTCAAAACACACAATAATTCACATAATTGTAAACACTGAAGAGCATGTTTTTCCTCTGCCTTGAAAACAAATACTTAATTTTTCTTGAGTAAAGTACAATACATATTAGCTCTTATTGTTCACTGCCTTAGAAAACAGCAGCCTATTTGAATAGAAAGAGCTCAGTCTTTGGATTCAGTTCAACTAGGGCTTGAGTCCTACGTTAAACTGTCATTTACCAGGTATTGCTTAGCCTTTCTGTGCCTCAACTTCCTCATTAACAAAGATGACAATAGTAGCCATCTCATAGGACGCCATCATGATGCTTAAATGAGAAACTGTGTAAAGTATTTAGAAAAGTCCCTACAGCAACAACTCAATAATTGTTAGATTTTTATTTTTTTGAGACTAGGTCTCACTCTTCTGCCCCGGCTGGAGTGCAATGATGTAATCACGCCTCACTGTAGCCTGAAACTCCTGGGCTCAAGTGATCCTCCATCCCTAGTCTCTTGAGTAGCTGGGACTACAGATGTGCACCAGCATGCCCAGCTTCTAATTTAAAATGTTTTGTAGAGTAAGACTCTCACTTTGTTGCCTGGGCTGGTCTCAAACTCCTGGCATCAAGCGATCCTCCCACCTCAGCCTCCCAAAGTTCTGGGATTACAGGTGTGAGCCACTGCACCCAGCCAGATATTATAATTATTATCATTACTACTACTTAACAAAAGCATTTTAATTAAGTAAAATGATACAATTATACCTATTTTGTAGGATTACTTAAAGAGTAGGTCATATTCTAACACTTATGATATTGCAATGCCACTTATCATTCACGATTTGTTACAACTATAATTGGTAGCATTTTAAAAATGATCTTACTGATATATAAAATAATCGGGCATCACACAATCCATGAGACCTTACGTTAAGTAGAATACGGTACACTCAGCAGGTCTAGGGCAGTTCTAGGCATGTAACTGGCCCTTAAATACATTTTAGTTCTTAAAGGAACTATGGGGAAAGAGCACTGAAATAACAATCATACATTTTTTTTAAAAAATTAATTCTTTGATTTTCAAACAACCTGAAGCCAAAGGAAACTCAAGATTCAAATGAATAGGTACGGCTCATTTTATTTACTACTTATATTTACAAAATATACACAAATCAGACTTTCCAATGATTAATATTAGTATTTAAGACTGATAAACTTTTGATAGGGCATTTAAAGGTTATCTTCTACTATTTTCTAACTTCACAAATGCTTTTGTTTGAAAGGCGGGAGATAAAGTGCCAGTGAGACGAAGTCCTAATATTCCCATTTGAAATTTCTCAGCTTGTGCAGGCAGGACAGGTAAATATGAAGTTTTTAAGGATGACAGATAGCAGAATATGTCTGCTATATTATATATATATATAAAATATATATACATATATTTCCTGAGAGATAGCAGAATACGTCTGCCACGTAACAGGCACTCAGGTTATGTTCGATGAATAAATGGAATGAAAGAATGGATAAATACAGTTGGGGGGTTCAATATTTTTAAATAAACTCGTATAAAGCAATATTTTCACAACAGTAACTATTTATATTTTGTTATGTTTATTTTTAAAGAATACAAGTAAAATGAAATGATTCATCTATCATTGTTTGTATATATGAAATGAATGTATATATAAGAAAAACATATGTACATAATAAAATACATACATAATAAAATCTGGAAACACAGATAAAAAATTCCCTTTTACTTCTGAAGAGGCTACAAGTTCAAAGATGACAACACACACAAATAATAATAATGATAAAAAATAGAAAGTGATATTTTTATCTGTGCAAAATTCATATTCCTCTCTTCCCAAGGATTATTCCATTAATAATAAACTTTTACTAGAAGTTTTGTATATGTTCACTGCAGCAATCAGAGTTAAGAAAAAGGAAAAAAATCTTTACTTAAAACACAAATGCCCAGAAATTACACATTTTATCATACTTTGTACATATTTTTTGCTAACACAAGACCATAGTCTGTTTCTGTATATGTATAATCAAACGGATTCTTTTTTCCTCACTGGCTATAACAAAATACATCTTCATACATCAACATACTTCTGTATCTATTGTCACCTTCAGTGGTCACATATTATTGCATCCTATGGATGCAACTGAAATTTATTTATAGGATCCATTCTAGGGGTTCTTTTTAAAATAAGTGCTGTGAAAAACAAAGAGCATGTATCTCTATTTCCCAAGGGTATTCAGTAAAATGGAATTGAAGGGTAACGGGCATACACATGTTTTAAATATAGTACTCACCACCATGTTATGTATTTAAAAAGCAATCAGCAACTTAAACTTTAGGCAGCATATAAAACATCCTCACACATATTGTGGATAGAGAACAGTTTCATTCCTCTTTTAAATTCTTATACCAGAAATGCAAAGGATTTTCTTCCTATGTACATAAGTAACTTATAGATCTGCAAAGAAGTACTTTGCCCACTTTTAGAGTTTTTGATTATTTGATTTGTGAGAATTCCCTGTAAAATGAAGATGCACTTTTCAGGCCAGTGTGGTGGCTCACACCTGTAATCCCAGCACTTTGGGAGGCCAAGGCAGGCAGATCACGAGGTCAGGAGTTCGAGACCATCCTGGCTAACATGGTGAAACCCCATCGCTACTAAAAATACAAAAATTAGCTGGGTGTGGTGGCGGCGCACCTATAATCCCAGCTATTGGGGAGGCTGAGGCAGGAGAATCACTTGGACCCAGGAAATGGAGATTGCAGTGAGCTGAGATGTTGCCAATGACTCCAGCCTGGTGCCAGAGCAAGACTCCATCTCAAAAAAAAAAAAAAAAAAAAAAAAAAATGACGATGCACTTTTCATCCAATGAGTATATACGTATGTATATATATATAACTTTTTATCTGTGTATATGTAACTTATATATCTGTAATATATGTTATACATACCAGTACTATGTATATGATACATAAGAATGTAATTTCTGTAAAATGAAAACATACTTTTCATCTGAATATATATAATACAGTAAATATTTTTCAAGTATGTTCTCTTTTGTTAATTTTTTTTCTGATACACAGGCAGTTTTAATTTTTACTTTGCTAAATCAACCTTCAGAATGCCCGCTTGTGAGGTCATTCTTAGGAAGGCCTTTGTCAACATAAAATTTACCTGTAAAATAAGCATGTGTGTTCTCTTCTGGTACTTTTCTCATTTGCATGTGTAAAAATTTCAATCTGTACTCCATCAGGAACTCATGTTTGTGACATAAACTTTCACTAGTTTTCTTCAAACAGCAGGCATTTTTTCCATTAACAATTCATTCTTTCCTATTCATGACTGTTAACATTATCAATCCTTACGTATGTCTTACATAATTTCATTGTTTCTGCATTTCCTCTTCTGTTCCATGCATTTATCTGTCTTTTCAGCTGTTAGTAAACCATTAATTGTAGAAATTAATAGCAAATTTTGTTATCTAGAGGAGGAAGTGTTTTTTCACTCCATTATAAACTTGTTTTAAATGTTGTCACAATAGTAAAAGACAGCAGGTGTCATGCAAAAATGTTAAAACCTTGATATTTTCATTTGTCTTATGTAAAACTGATAAGCAGAGAAAGAGTTCACATTTTTAAAAAAATGTGTCTTCCCATTCAAGAACCCAGAACCCACCTCCCACTTCTAAGTTTCCCTCTAAGAACCTTCAGTAAAGAACCGATCTACACAGGTGGATACGGATGTAAAACGAATAGTTTTACCTGAGAACTTTTCGCTACTGAAAATGACTCACGGTATTTTTTGATAGGGGAATGAGTTCTCTCATTAGGCACCTCCTATAATGTACATAACACCATGATTTAAACGTGTAGGTTAAAAATAAAAACACTGTATATGCTTCGCTTTGTGAGTTACATCACTCACATTCTCCACCAAGTGCTCCGGCCGGGGAATTATGAGGGATGCAGAGCAGCTGAGGCTCCGTTTGGCACCGCCGCTCCGAGGGCGTCCTGCGCCCTCCAAGGCCCGGTCCCAGGGGCTGCGGGGAAGCCGGGCCCGGGGACCCCCTCCCCCCCTGGGCCGAGCCCCCCGCTCCCTGTGCGGCCTGTCCCAGGCTTCCAGGTCTCTGCTCCCGCGCGCCAGGCGGCGCCCCACCTCCGCAGCATCGCCGGTGACAGCGCCCTGTGGATCCTCCGCAGTTCCGCGTCCCAGATTCGGTGCCCCGAACCCGTGCAGACGTGGTCTGTGGGGCCCAGGCCCGCTGGCCCCTGCGGCTCCCGAAGCCGAAGAACTTCTTCAAGGAGGCGAGTTCTTCTCAGACCCCCAACCACCGGCTCCTGAGCCGCGGCAGCTCCCTGTCCCCTTTTCACCGCCCCCCGCCCCACACCCAGCCCCAAACCCCCAATCAACTCCCAATCCCCGACCCAACCTCTGCGATCTAGCCCAGAATCCGCGATCCAGCCCGGTCCACCCTTCAGCAGCGACACTCGCAGCCTCCGACCTCTCAGACCTACTGACCTCTCAGACCCAGTGAGCCTCGCAGAGCCGTTAGGCGCGCGCCTGCACCGCGGGGGCCCCCCGCCTCCCGGAAGCCGCTCCCAGGCGGCGCCCGCCGACAGGTGGGGCTGCAGCCCGGGGCAGGCGCCGCTGGGCTCGCGGGTTCTCCCGGTTGGCCCGGGCTGCCCCAGGACCACAGTCGGAAAATCGCAGGCGCGCAGCCCGCCCTGCCCGAGGAGAGGGGCCAGTACACTCGCAGCCTCCGACCTCTCAGACCTACTGACCTCTCAGACCCAGTGACCTCTTAGACCTACTGACCTCTCAGACCCAGTGACCTCTTAGACCTACTGACCTCTCAGACCCAGTGAGCCTCGCAAAGCCGTCAGGCGCGCGCCTGCACCGCGGGGGCCACGCGGCTCCCGGAAGCCGCTCCCAGGCGGCGTCCGCCGACAGGTGGGGCTGCAGCCCGGGGCAGGCGCCGCTGGGCTCGCGGGTTCTCCTGGCGGGCCCGGGCAGCCCCAGGACCACAGGCGGAAAATCGCAGGCGCGCAGCCCGCCCTGCCTGAGGAGGGGGCCAGTCTGGCCACGCACCTACCCTGCTCATCGTCCGCAGGGAGATCTGGGACTGGCACGGGCACTCCGCGGCCACCGGGCTGACTTCACGGATGGCCTGGCTTCAGCGCTGAGGCTCTGGCCCTGGGGGCTGCCTGGCTGGTGTCAGGCAGCGGGAGAGGCAAGGACAGTCTGGGGTTGCCCCTTCCCCCACCCGCCCCACCGCTTCCCGTGCCAGGACGGGCAGTTTGCAGCTGCACCTCTGGCACTGGCGCGGGATGGCGGAGCTTCCCTTGAATGACGTCGCTGAGTGCACAGCCTACCTGGTCTGAGGGTCCTCTCCTCCTGGACACCTCTCCGGATCCTGATTCCTGGCGCTGGGCAATCCACACAGATTCGAGACTGAGCGGCGGCACATTCTGACTGGGTTTGCTGAGGTACTTCCCCTCATACTTTTTTTGTCCTGGGACTGGGGGTTATGGAAGGAAAGACTTCTCCTTTGCGATGCTGCATAATAAATATGGTTCTAAAAGTGCAGGTGTTAGAAATATCGTCCCTAATTAACCACACTGCTATGTAAGTAAAAAGGAAATCTGAAAATTTTAGTGGAAAATTACTTCTTCTGAAACTAATCTTGATGTTGGACTTCTTTATTCATTAGCTTCTCTTTGATAGTCATATCATCCCCTTAACTTACTCTTCTCTCACACCAACCTGCACCCCCCCCCCCAAGGCTGTTGTAAAGAATTATCTTTAAAAAATCTTATAAGCAGCTGGAACATTTTCATTCCAGTTGATCAAAGAGATCGCTCATGGTTCTGTAACTAGAGCAGAAATATTAGAAAAAGGATAAAATCTATTGTGGTTGTACATAAAGAATATTACTTCCAATTTTATACAGAACTGTAAATTAAAAATAAATGAATGGAAAATAGTTATTTGTAAATACTTTGATCATCAACCTTTGATCTATATTCTCCTCCAAAGCATCCACACTTCAGGGTCTCACCATTTAGGTCCAAGTCTCCTCTGTGTCATTACATGTCTACCACTTTCCCTTTCCACACCCCATACAGCCCAGACGTCAGACAAATATAAGGTTAAAAAATAAACATCTTGGCCTGGTACAGTGGCTCCTGGTTTGTAATCCCAGCACTTTGGGAGGCCAAGGTGGGAGGAACACATTGAACTCTGGAATTTGAGACCAGCCAGGGCAACATGGCAAGACCCCATGTCTCTATTAAAAATTAGCCAGGCATGGTGGTGTGTGCCTGTAATCCCAGCTACCCAGGAGGCTGAGGCAGGAGAATTGCTTGAACCTGGGAGGTGGAGGTTGCAGTGAGCCGAGATCATGCCACTGCATTCTAGCCTGGGCAACCGAGCAAGACTGTCTCAAATAAATAAATAAAAAGAAAGTGAAGTTTACGAACTACTTGTTTTAAAAACAAAATCATTTCCAATTTATGTCCCCTTACATTTCTAAATTTTTGCAAGTGCTGTCTCTTCTATCTACGAAAAGTGTTTCCACTTCATTTCCTGCAAACGTTGATTTACATAACACTCAACTCTGACCTACAAAGAATAAGTCTGGCTTCCTATGACATTCCAGGAGAAAGCGAAAGGCAGCTTGAAAAGCATCCTCCCATCCCGGGTCTGGTATTCCAGTGTACCCACAACTTCCCTCCCTCTTGCAGGTCCCAACACATACTGAGCTGCTCATGGCTCCATCGCTGGGCTCACATTCTTCTCATTGCTGGAATGGAATGACCTTTCTCTGCTTGCTTCACTTGGCTCGATAGCTTTTAAGGTTCTCTTTTAAATTTTACCACCAGGCCCTAAATTTCATCCACCATACATGAGGATGATCCTAAGTGGACATGAGAACCCAACTGGACATCCTGTCTCCAGGTGGATAATAGGCCCCTGGTGGATGTCCAGCCCCAGGTTGACACCAAGGCTCCAGGCAAACACCAGGCCCAAGGTGAGTATTAGGCTTCCGGTAAACACCAGGCCCATGTGGATTACTAGGCCTCAGGCAGACATCAGGCCCCAGGTGTACCCTCGGGCCCCAGGTGAGTATCTATGCCTCAGGTGAATATCAGTCAACAGGTGGATGCCCAAGCCCTTGTGTAAACACCAGACAACAAATGAACATCAGGCCCCAGAGAAACATTTGGTCCAGGTGGATACCTAGGTGGCCTGGTGAACATCAGGCTCCTGATAAACACCCGGGCCACAGAAAGATAACAGGCCACACCTAAACACCCAGGCCTCAGGTGGGTATCAAGCCCCAGCTAAATACCAGGCCCCAAGTGGACACTGAACTCAGGTGCCAGGCTGACACCCAGGCCCAGTTGCACACCAGGTCATAGGTGAATATCAGGCCCCAAGAGGATACCCAATCCCCAAGTAGATAGCAGACTGCAGGTGAACACCCATCCCCAGAAGAACACCAGGCCCCAAGTGAACACCAAGCCTGATGTGGATATCAGAACCCAGGTAGGCACCCGGCCTAGGGAGTACTCCTAGGCCCCAGGTAGACAAGGTCCCAGGTGGGCATCAGGCCCAGGTAAACCCTCAGGCCCCACGTGCACACGTGGCACTGGGTGAATAATCAGTCCCAAATGTGGACAGAGGATCCCAGGTGAACATCAGGCTCAAGGCTGACAGCCAGGCAGCAGGTTTATATGAGGACTCAAGTGAAAACTTCGCTCCAAATGGACATCAGACCCCAGGCAAAATTCAGACCTAGGTGGATACCTAGGCTCCAACTGGACAGCTAGTCCCCAGGATTTCAGGCCCTAGGGTGACACCCAGGCTCCAGGTGGACACCAGGCTCATGGAAGAAATTAAGATACAAGTTGACACCTAGGAACTCAGTAAACACAACGGCACACGTAAATTACTAGGCCTCAGGTGAACACCCACGCCCCAGGTTGACACCAGGCCCCAGGTGAACATCAGGTCCCAGGGTGACATTAGGCCTCACGCAGGTACCTAGATGCCTGGTGAATATCAGGCCACAGATTGAAACCAAAGCCACAGAAGGGTATCAGACCCCATGTAAACACCCAGGCCCCAGGTGGGAATCAAGACCCCCCGGTAAACACCAGGCTCCTAGTAGACATTAAGGCCCAGCACAATGCCTGGCCCCAGGTGAACAACAGGCCTAAGGTAGCTATCAGGACCCAAGTGGATGCTGAACTCAAGGTATGTACACCAGGTGTACCATAGTAACCCACATGGGGCCTGTTTACTGGTATCCAACGTCCCAGTTGGACACCAAGTCACACGGGGACACAGACCCCAGGGACACCCAGTCTCGGGATGGAAATCAGGCCCTAGGCAAACAGAAGGCCCCGGGTGAACATCAGGCCCCAGCTGGATACCAGGCCCCAGGTGGACATCAGACCCAAGGTAAATACCCATCCCTAGGTAGACACGAGACCCCAGGCAGGTTATTGGTCCCAGGAAAACACCCAAGCCCCAAGGAGAAATCAGACCCTAGGTGAACTCTGGTCTGCAGGTGCACATCACGCTGGGCATCCATCTTGGACCTTGTGTTCACCAGGAGCCTATGTCCACCCCTTGGACCTGCTGTTTATTTGTGGCTTGGCGTCCACCTGGGCCCTGAGAGTCAACCTGATGCCTGATATCCACCTAGGACCTACACAGCCACCTGGGGCCTGATGTCAACCTGCAGTGTAGGCATCCACCAGGGGCCTGATGTCCACCTGAGGTCTGGGGTACACCTGGGGCTTGGTGTCCACCTGGAGCCTTGATGTCATCCTGGGGCCTAATGGCCACCTGGAGCCTGGTATCCATCTAAAGCCTGGGTTCTGCTTGGGGCATTATTATGCCCCCTTGAAGACTCGGTATCCAACTAGGGCCTGATTTTCACCTGAGACTTAATATCCACAAGAGGCCTGGGTGTCCCCCTGAAGCCTTGGTATCCTCCGTGGGCCTGAAGTCCATCTGTGACATTCTGTTCAACTGGGGCCTGGGTGTAAACCTAGTGCCTGATGTATACCTCAAGTCCAGTGTGCACCTGGAACCCGATGGCCACCTGAGGCCATATATCTACCTGGGGCCAGAGTGTCCACTTGGGGCCTAATGTTCACCAGGAACCTAACTATCCACCTGGGGCCTCATGTCTGCCTGGGGCTCAGGTGTCAATGTGCGGCCTGGGCATCACTTGGGGCCTGATGTTCAACTGGAGCCTGGTGTCCACCTGGAACCTATTTGTCAACTGGGAACCTGATGTCTGCCTGGTGCCTGATGTCCATTTGGAAACTGGAGTCCAACTGGGAACTGCCATACCCCTAAGACAGCGTCAATCTGGTGTTTGATGTCCAATGTTCACCTGGGACTGTCCACTTGAGGCTTGATGTCTGCCTGGAACCTAGGTCTCTACTTCGGTCCCGAATATTGACTGAGGCCTGGATGTCCACTTGAGGCCTGATGTCTGCCTGGAACCTAGGTCTCCACTTCCGTCCCGGATATTGACTGAGGCCTGGATGTCCACTTGGGGCCTTATGTCTACCCAAAAAGGGCTGTGGCACCATGCACCCCTCCCTATTCCTGGGGAAAGTTTGTGGAGAGTTGCTGTACACCCAACCCTCACAGTTCAGGAACATGCCCTCCTGAAGACACGATCCAGGAAACTGACTTCTTGGCCTAGGTCACTGCTCAAAGCATGAAGATCTGGAGGCGGCACTGGGAACAGATGCAGCTGCAATTGCCCCGGCTCCCCTCCACCAAGTTGTGCCGCAGGCCGCTGGGGGCTTCCAAATCAGGTGCTGGAATTGGGGCCCTGGAGCCTCGCCCCATCCTGCTGCCAGCGGGAAAAGGGCAGTGCCAGAGAATGTTGCCCTCACCACTGCCCCAGGCCTAGGTCAACCTGCTGTGCTACTCCTCAAGGGCAAAGGCCACGTGGGTCATCAGCCACTGCCACCTGATATAAGAAAGGGGGCTGAAAGAAGGCTGCCTGCTGGCAAAGCAACCACAGAGCCAGCCAGCCAGTGGCACCCAGGACTGCAAGAACTTTCTCCAAGGTAAGCTCTCAGCCTTCTTTGGTTTTGCTGTACTTTCCAAGTTGTGATTTTCTGAAAAGTGAGTAGGACATTTTCAGGGCAGCGTTAGCAATTTCTAGGCCTAATAGCAATCTAGGAGGATCCCAGTCACTCCTATCCCCGCTGACACTCAGCGGCCCACAGGTGAAAATCCAGAGATGGCTTGATTCCGTCTGACATTTCATTTCGCTGTGGTTTCCAATGTTTCTTAGGAAACTGGGCCTAGGTTGGTTTGTTTCTTCTTCATACCATCCTTCTCATACTTTCTTTGTGTTCTTTCCTGGTTGCTATTTTCACTTTTCTTACACTGCATACGTAGGTCCCACGTTTCCGTTCTTTCTTCCTTTCCAGTCTGTGTGTCTTCTGTGCAATGCCTATGGTAGGTAACATCAGGCCCCAGCTGAACACTTTGACCCCGAGTGGACATGAAGCTCCAGGTGAATACCCAGCACCTACCGTGGACATCAGGCCCCACGTGGACAGCAGTCCGCAGGTAAATATAAGGCCCCAGTTTGAAACCCAGCACCCGCCTGAGCCAAGATGACGCCTTCCCACCATGTGGGCAAGAGGGGCAGTTCCCGGATGACAAGGGGCAGGGATAGAGCAGCTCCCTACCCACTCTCCCCAGGACGAGGGCAGGTGCATGGGGACACATCCCCTCCAGGTGGACATAAGGCCCCAGCGGACACAAAGGCCCCAGGAAAACATCAGGCCCCAGGTGGACACTGGACTCATGGTGGACATTGGACGTAAGGCACCAGGTTGACACCAGGCCCCAGGTAGACACCAGGCCCCAGAGGGACTCCAGTTCCTGCACGGACATCAGGCTCCAGGAGGACATCAGGCTGCAGTTTGGCTGGGAGGCCCCAGGTGGATACCAGGCCCCAGCTAAACATCAGGCCCCAGGTGAACGCCCATGCCTCAGGTAAATACATCAGGCCCCAGGTGGACACAAGGCCCCAGGTACATACCAGGCCCCAGGTGGAAACCTGGCCCCAGATGGACATCAGGCATGTTGGTGGAACACCAGGCGCCACTTGAACTCCAGGCTCCAAGTGGATGTCCAGGCCTCAGGTAAGTATCAGGGCCAAGGTGAATAGGAGGCCCCAGGTGGACAGCAGGCCCCAGGTGGATACCTAGGCCCCTGGTGAATACCAGGCCCCTGGTGAAAATTAGGCCCCAGGTGGATATCGGACCCCAGATAAATACACAGTCCCTATGTAGACATCAGCTCCAAGTAGACACTAGTCCCCAGATAGACACAAGGCCCCAGATGCACATGGACTCAAGGTGTCCATCAAGCACCAGGCTCACACCCAGGCCACAGCTGGACACAAAGTCACAGGTGGACAACCATCCCACAGAGGATACCAAGGACTCAGGTGGACATCCAGGCTCGAGGGGAACATGAGGCCCTATGTAGGCAGCAGGAATAGGATGGGTATCAGACTCCAGGTAAACACTCAGGCTCCAGGAGTACAATAGGCCCGAAGTGGATACCAGGCCCCATGTGAGTATCAATCCTCATAGGATGGCACGCTCCACATGGACACCAGGCGTCAAGTAAATGCCTAGGCCCCTGATGTGTATCAGGCCCCATGGGGACACTCAGACCAGAGCTGGACATGTAGCCCCAAGTGGACACCCAGGACCCAGGTGGATACCTATACCCCAGGTTGACATGAAGACCCTGGACTCCAGGCTTCAAGGGGCCACCAGGCCCCAGGTGGCTGTGGAGGCCCCAGGTAGACATCAGGTACCAAGCTGACACCCAGGGCACAGGTGGACACAAGGCCCCAGAGGATCAACAAGTCCAAGGTGGACATAGGCCCCAGGGGGACACCAGGTCCCAGGTTAACAACAGTAACCAGGTGGATACCCACACCCCAGGTAGAAACCAGGCAGAAATCAGGCCCCAGTAACACACCAGGCCTCAGGAGGATACCTCGGAACCTGGTGGACATCAGGCCCTAGCTGGACACCAAGATCCAAGTGGACATTAGGCCCCAAGTGTTCACTGAGGCCCCAGGTAAATGCCCGGGTCCCAGGCCAAAACCAGGCCCCTGAAGGACACCCAGGCCCCAGGTGGACATAGAGTCTCAGGTGGACACTTGACTCTAAGTGGACATCAGGTCCTGGGTGGACACAGGCCCCAGGTGGATACCTTGGCTCCTGGTGAACATTGGACCCCAGGTGCACATCTAGGTCCCATGTGGACATACGGGCCCAGGAAGCCCTCAGGCACCAAGAAACACTCAGGCCCCAGCTGGACATCTGGTCCCAGGTTGACACCCGGGCCTCAGGGGGACACCAGGTGCTAGGAGAACTTCAGGCCCCTGCTACAATCAAGCCCAGGGTGGACACCCAGGCCTTATACCAGGTCCCAGGTTTTACATTTTATAAAAATAGAAAAGTTAGCCGGGCCTTGTGAGGCATGCCGGAATCCCAGCTACTCAGGAGGCTGAAGCAGGAGAATCGCTTGAACCCGGGAGGTGGAAGTTGCAGTGAGTCAAGATTGTGCCACTGCACTTCAGCCTGGGCGACAGAGGGAGAATCCATCTCAAAAAAGAAAATAATATTCTCTGCATAATTAATTTGTATTTTTGACTGATAAAGCACACCAGAGTTGAACATATTCTTATTAATATGAGTCATGTTTAAGAAAAACTAGAATTCAAAATTTGAACCTCAGCAAATCAATACCAGTCATTACTTAGATAGCATAAAAAGCAGAAAGAGTGGCCATAGGTTATGACAATATTTGTGTTTAACTTGTAGAGAATTTACACGTTTATTTAAATTCTAAGGTCAAAATATTTTGTGAACGATTAATTTTCTTCTTGTAAAATCAATTCAGAATATAGTAATCCTCCTTATCCGTCGGGGACACATTTCAGCATCTTCAGTGGATGCCTGAAACCACAGACAGTACTAAATCCAATATAGATTATCTTTTTTTCTGTACACACATGCCCTATAATTAACTTTTACCTTTTTACTTAAAAGGAACACTTCACAGCTTCTCTTTGGCATTTTTGAATTGCAGCATCTGTACTTTTGCACTTTGGGGCCATTCTTAAGTAAAACAAGAGTTCTTTGAACACAAACACCGCAATATCTCAATTGTGGATCTGATGACCCGGAGGGTTGCTAAGTGACTAACAAGTGGGTAAGGTAGGCAGGTAGATGTTGTGGGCAAAGAGATGATTCACGTCCTGGGTGGGCCTGAGTAGAGAGGGATGACAGGAGCTCCCATCACACTACTCGGAACAGCATGCAAGTTAAAACTTGTCAATTGTTTATCTGTGGATTTTTCATTTAATATTTTCAGACCAGAATTACCTGTAGGTAAGTGAAACCACAAAAGCCAAATGCAGCTTACATGGTACTACAGTATTACAAAGAGATGTTAACAGAAACGATCATGCTGTCACAGCCCCTGGTGTGCTGTTACTCACATTTTAAAACAAAATCATCCATTATAAAAGATAGTCTGTTAAAGTGAGGAGTAAAGTGCTACTACATTAGATTGCACGTATGTTGGAAAATATTCTCTGTTAAAACGCAGCCCTCAATTTCAAAGCTGTTTTTTCAGTTTTAAAACTGACTTTTATTGGCTGGATGTGGTGGCTCACACCTATAATCCCAGCACTTTGGGAGACCAAGGCGGATGGATCACGACGTCAGGAGTTCAAAACCAGCCTGCCCAACATAGTGAAACTCTCTCTACTAAAAATACAAAAAAATTAGCCAGACACTAGCCAGGCACGGTGGCTCATGCCTGTAATACCAGTACTTTAGGAGGCTGAGGTGGGTGGATCACGAGGTCAGGAGTTCGAGACCAGCCTGGCCAATATGGTGAACCCCCGTCTCTACTGAAAATACAAAAATTAGCTGGGCGTAGTGGTGTGTGCCTGCAATTCTCCTGCTCAGGAGGCTGAGGCAGGAGAATTGCTTGAACCCAGGAGGCAGAGGTTGCAGTGAGCCAAGATCGTACCACTGCACTCCAGCCTGGGCGACAGAGCAAGACTCCGTATAAAAAAAAAAATTAGCCAGACACCAAATGCCAGGGTGTCTGGGCAGAAGACAGTTGGACCAATGAGATCTTGTATAGCCCAGAAAGAGGAGGTGAAATGCCCAGGGACACACAGTAAAGCAGTGCTGGGGACCTGCAGCCCACTTTGACCCCACTGGCAGCCGTCTCTGATCCACCTCTGTTCCGTGGTTTCTCCCCACCCTAAAGGTTCTACTCTGCTCTTGTGCCTCAAACCTACTTCAACTGTGCAGACATCAAGGAAGCCTTCCCTGGCCTCAGCTTGAGGGGGAGCTTCCTCTGTCTGAGCCAGATCCTAAAACCAGTAAATGGACATTCTAAGGAGACAGGTTTTGGCTTAACCCAAGAAAGGACTTCCTGGGAACTGAAGCTCTCCAGATAGACCATGAACTACCTGAGGATGTAGTGAGCGCACTATGACTAGAGGTATGCAAGCAGACGGGGAACCAATGTGGCATGGGCTGCTCTGAAATAACATATGATGCAGCACTTGGCATGAGCTCCAGCACCTGGTCAGCAAGCACCTCATCAATGTTTATCTTATCTTTGTCCCATCAGAGATGATGAGTATCCTGTCCCTCAGGGAAATCAAGCAGAGGCTCCAGGATTACTGGACTCTTTGAGTGCCTGGCACGGGAGTCCGTCCAGAGCAGGTGGGTACTCGCAGTGTTTGATAGACTGAATGACCCCCGCCATCCGGTCACGTAGGCAAGTGAGGAGCCTGCTCACCTTGAGGTGCCCCAGGTACATGTGAGTCCGCTCAAACATGTGCAGAAAGTACTTGACTTTACTCTTGTCTGCGATGATGTACACAACCGCTTTCCTCTTGAAGCCGGCGTCCAGCAGGTCCTTGAAGATGTCCACATCGGTGAACATGTCCATGACCACAGCTATCACCTGGGAGCAAGAAGAGAGACAGGGGCCTGTCAGACAGCACAGCAGTGGGGACAGGGTGCTTCAGCAGAATGCACAGCCCTCCCATGCCACCAGCCTCTCACGGGTGCCCACTCTGGCCCCACTCCTGGAAGGGCAGGACTGGGACCAGGAAGTGAGGGACATGGGGTCTCTCTTGCCCTGAAGTTCTAGCTGCAGCCCCAGCTCTGGACTCACCAGGGGCCCTGTGTTGGTGCATTCCCAGGCCAGGGCTGGCTACATGCTGTCCCCCTCGTAACACCTGGGGATGCTGAGATGAACGAGATGTGTCAATGGCCAGGGAGAAGGGCAGCAGCTGGTGTGGCCACTTGCTGGGGCCTCCCCTGCATCCCTGGGCTGGAGTGGACAGAATGACAGAAAAACAAAAAACCTGAACAGACCAATAATGAGTAATGCAATTAAAGCAGTAAAAAAGTCTCCAGTCAAAGAAACACACAAGAATCATGGTTTTACTGCTGAATTCAACCAAATGTTTTTAAAACAGCTAATACCAATTTTACTCAAAATATTTCCCCAAAAAATGAAGAGGAAGGAATACTTCCAAACTTGTTCTATGAGGCCAGCATTACCTTGGTACAAAAAGCAGACCAAAACACAACACAGAAAGAAAACCACAGGGAAATATTCCTGATGAACATAGATGCAAAAAATCCTCAGTAAAATACTTGAAAAGTGCATTTGGCAAGACAATAAAAAGATCATCTGCCATGATCAGGTGGGATTCATCCGAGGAATATGAGGATGATTCAATAAACACAAATAAATAAATAAATGTGCTACATCACATTCAGTGAATCAAGAAAAAAAACCATAAAGTCATTTCCGTGGATGCTGAAAAAAATTCAACATTCCTTCATAATAAAAATTCAAAAAATGAGTACAGAAAAAAACATATCTCAGCACAATAAAGGCCATATATGACAAAAACACAGCCAACATCATAAACAATGGGGAAAAGTTAAAAGCTCTTCCTCTAAGATTTGGAACAAGTGTAGCTACTTTTACTACTTTTATTCATCATAGTACTGGAAGTCCGAGCTAGAGCAATTAGATGGGAGAATGCTATAAAAGACATCCAAATGGGAAAAAAGGAATTCAAATTGTCTCTGTTTGCAGGTGACATGATCATATATATAGAGAACCCTAGAGATTATACAAAAAAAAACCCTACTAGAAACAATAAATAAATTTAGTAAAGTTACAAGACACAATATCAATATACTAAAATGAGTAGCACACGCATGGGCCAATAGTGAAACACCCAACAAAGAAACCAAGAAAGCTATTTCATTACCTCTATGACCAAAAAAACACCTAGAGATAACCGAAATGGTTAAAGATCCCACAACAAAATTATAAAACATAGATGAAAAATATTAAAGCAGACACATGTAAATGGACAGATATCCCATGTCCAAACACTAGAAGAATATTGGTAAAATATCTGTATCACCCAATGTGATCTACAGAATCAATGCAATCCATGTTAAATTACAAAACACATTTTTCATAGAAATGGAAAAAAAATTCTAAAATTCACATGGAAATGCAAAATACCTCAGATAAAATAATCTTGAATAAAAAGAAAAAAGCTGGAAGCATTACAATACCTGGTTTCAAAATATACTACCAAAACAGCATGGTACTGGCAAAAAAAAGAGGCAAGGAGAGACAGAGACAGACAGACATAGACAAATGAAACAGTGTAGAGAATTCAGAAATAAATTCACACGTTTACAGTCAACTCATTTTTAACAAAGGCACCAAGAATGCACCTTTGGGAAGGACAATCTCTTCAGTAAACTGCTAGGGAAACACAGCACCCACATGTACGAGAACAAATTTAGAACTTTATCTTACCATACACAAAAATCTACTCAAAGACTGACATGTAGAACCTGAAACTATGAAACCACTAGAGAAGAAAACATAGGATAAATGCTTCATGAAATTGGTTAGGACAAGAGATTTTGAAACAGCCATCAAAAGCACAAGCAACCAAAGCAAAAATAGACAAATCCAATTACATTAAACTTAAAAGCTTCTGCAAAGCAGAGGAAGCAATCAACAGAATGAAGAAACAAACCAGACAATGGAAGTATTTACAAACTATGCATCAGTCAAGGGGTTAATACACAAAACGTATAAAGAACTCAAAGTACTCAAAAGCAAAAATAGAAATAATCTGATTTAAAAATCAGAAAAAGATCTACCCAAAACCTTTGTCCCCCACCATTATTTCCCCTATCTTTTTTTCCCGATCGCCTTTGGCCCCCTCTCTTTTGCCCCCTTTTTCTTCCTCCATCTATCCCAAAACATTCTTCCCCACCGTTTTTTCCCCACTGTCTTTTCGCAAAGCCTTCTCTACTCACCCGTTCACTACAGTTTTCCCCACCCATCTACCCAAAACCTTTTCCCCACCATCTTTTCTCCCTCTCCCTGGCCACACTTTTTCACCCCTCCCGCCCTCATCACCCTCTTTTGTTCCTCCATCTCCCCAAATACATTTTCCCCCATCTCTTCCCAAAGCCTTCTCCCCACTCCTGCTGCTCACCACCCTCTTTCCCCCCATCTACCCAACAGCTGTTTCCCCATTGTCTTTTTCTCCCTTCCTCCTTGCCACCCTCTTTTCCCTTCTCCATCTACCCAAAAACATTTCCCTGCCATCTTTTCGCAAAGCCTCCTCCCTACTCCTCCTCATCACCCTCTTTTACCCATCTACCTCCCCAATTTTTCCCCACCATCTTTTCACAAAGCCTTCCCCGCTTCCCGCTCGCCCTCTTCTTTCCTCTATCCTGTTTGCCACCCTCGTTTTACCCTCCATCTACCCCAAACTGTTTCCCCCATGGTCTTTTTCCCAACCCTCTTTCCCCACTCGCCCTGGCCACCCTATTCTCCCACTTGCCACCGTCTTTCCCCTCTCTGTCTACCCACTTTTTACCCACCGTCTTTTCCTTCTGCACTTTCTTTTCCGCCCACCGCTTTTTCGCAAAACCTTTTCTCCTTCCTGCTCGCCACCCTCTTTATCCTTCTCCCGCTTGCCACCCTCTTTTCCCCGTCCATCTACCTAAAAGTTTCTCTCCTCACTGCCTTTTCGCAAAACCTTCTCTCCCTCCTGCTCGCCACTCTCTCTTCCCACTCCCTCTCTGCACCCTCTTTTCTCCTTCCACTTGCTACCCTTTACCCCCACTCCATCTACTCAAAATCTTTTTACCCGCCGTCTTCTTTCCCTTTCTTTTTTTCCCAACCGTATTTTTGCAAACCTTCTCTCCCTCCTGCTCACCCCCATTCCCCCCTCACCACCCTCTTTCCCCCTTCCATCTGCCCAAAAACTTTTTCCCCACCATCTTTCCGCAAAACCTTCTCACCCTGTTGTTCACCGCCGTTTTTCCTCTTCACCTACCCCCAACATTTTTTTCCCACCATCTTTTCCTCACCGTCTTTTTGCAACACCTCTGCTTGCCATCCTCTTTTCCCTGTGGCGCTAACCACCCTCTTTACCCGTCCATCTACCCCAAAACTATTTTCCCCTTCCTACCGCTCCAGCTACACTACATCCCAGGTTGGGGGTGCTCCCCTGGCTGTGGTTGGTGGTGGCAACCAAGACTGCAGACTCCGTCACCGCCACCAACCACAGCGAGGCGAGCTGCGGTGCCACAGCCATAGCCTCCAGCATACGGCGGTGGCTAACCCTTGTCCTGGTCCTCTAAGCCGGGCATGGAGCAGCTCAGCACGCAGACACAGAAGAGCCCAGAATGGCCTGACTTCCCTTCGGCACCTTTTATATACCGAGGTTATGCATATACGGTTCCTGGACTACATGTTCCAGGATTGGATAAGAGAAAACTCAGAGGCCTACTGTGATTGGACTTTATTATCATGTTCTGATTGGATGAGAGCAAGTCTTAGGACAATCAATCAGAGTATGAAAATAAAATCCAATCAGAGAAGGCCTAGAGGCTTTCTCTCATCCATTCAGAACAGGTAGTCCAGAAAGCTTATGCATACCCCCATGTGCATGCTGAGGAGGCATCCTAGGCTTTCCTATAACGGCCTGCCGAGCTGCTGTGTTTCCAGCTTAGCAGACCAGGAGAAGGGGGAGCTGGAGGCTGGAGCCTGCAACACTGCGGCTGGCCTTGCTCTGGCTGGCAGTGGCGACAGAGACAGCAGCACGGCCAGAGCAGTAGGAGGGTGGCCAGAGCAGTAGGAGGGCGGATGGCAGCGGGAGCTGCTCTTGACCTGCTAGAGGTCTAGAGGAAGTGGGGGCTCCCTGCCCCATGCTGGAGGCTGGAGACTCGGCCACCAAGGCTCCCCTGGCTGTGGTCAGTGGTGGCGACCAAGACTGCAGCTGTTACAGTGGTAGAAGGGTTGCAGGGTAGGTGCACTCGCTGTGGCTGCACTGCCCTCCTGCGAGGGATTGGGGGGTATATTTGGTGTGCTCTTTAGGCTGCACTGCCTGCCGCAGAGGGCTGATGGGGGACGCTATTGGGCACTGCATTGCTGTGGGGTCGGGGGGCAGGTTGGCTGCTCTATCAGGGCCTACACTGCCCAAGGTTGAGGAGTTGGAGGCAGGTTGTGTGCGTTATTGTGCACTGCCAGCCGCTCGGGGGAGCGGGTTAGGGATGTTATTTGCTGCACTGCCCAAGGCAGGGGGTGGGGTGGGTGAGCTATCCTGGGCTACAATGCCAGCCAGCAGTCAAGGGCAGCTTAGGGGAGCTGTCAAATGCTGCACTGCTCGTGGGGGAAGGGGGAAATTGGGGTGGGGGGATTGGTTGGTGCACTATCCCTGGCATTCACTGCCCGTGATGGGAGCAGATTGGGGGCGCTATCCCAGGCTGTGCTGCTGCCTGCGGCCCTGGTGGGGGGCCAGTTTGGGGCGCTATCAAATGCTGCAACACCCGTAACGGGGATGGGCTGTGGACACCATTGAGTGCTACGCTGCCCCAGGCTGAGTGGTGGTTTGGGGGCGCTATCGGGGGTTACACTGCCTGCGGTAGTCTCTGGGTGTGTTGTGGGTGCAATCTGGGGGCTACATTGCTGGCTGTGGGGGCCAGGTTAGGGGCACTATCGGGGTCTGCACTGCTGCCACCAGTGGCAGTTGCAGAAGTGCCCGGGACAGCGGTGGCCTCCGAGGAAGGGGCCTTTCTCCTCTTCCCAGATTCAGAGCTCTAGAGGGTGAACTCCTCCTGCTCGTGTTGGAGTGGGGCAAGTGCACAGAGTTTTCGTGCCACTCCTCTGAGCATGGCAGGGCTCCCACACCCACCATGGTTCCCCAGCCCTCGCCTTCTCGCTCTGTGTTGTGGAGACCATCTGGGACTCCTGGGCATGGAGTAGTAGGCACCACGGAACTCAGGGCCCTGTGGGTGGAGGAGTCAGGAATGGGAACCAGTACTTGGGTGAGGAGGACTGGCTGAGTGTGAGTTTCTGCTGTTCCTGCTCCCCAGGGAGCACCAGGCACTGTGGTGTCTCCAGTCCTCACCCCAGGTCAGGAAGCCAGCTTGGGCCAGGAGGAGAGGCTGGACTTTGGCGGGTGGGTGTGAGTGCCTTCAGTGAAACTGGCGTCTGCCACCCGGTGGCCAGCATGGCAAGGTAAGGCTCTAATACTACCACTGTCTGCATCCTGATGTAGGTTTTTCTGGCTTTGCCTGTCCAGCTGCTCCAAGCCAGGCTGGTGAAGTAGGAGTCATCTGTGGTGAGCTGGAGGTTGGAGCCTGCAGATGGCATGGCTCTGTGGCTCACCTCCTGTGGTTGTGGCAGTGACAGTGATGAAGACCGCAGCGATGGAGACTACAGCTCGACAGGAGCGGTAGGAGGCCAGGTGGTAGGAGCTCTGGAGGGTGGGCAGGTGCATGGAAGGTGACAGCAGCACTGCTTGTATTGGCGTCGGCGCTAATGGTGGTAGCAGCAGCAAGTCTGGTGGCCAGAAATGGGGAGTAGGAGCGCTTTGGGGCCTGGCCCTTCCTAGGGTAGATAGGAAGCTGCTGGTTCTGTTCGGTACCGCAGGCCTCAGTGACAATGGTGGAGGTGCAGCCAGGGCAAGGAGGAGTCCTCTCCATTCTTCTGCAGTCTCCGGAGGGTGCCCTGCTCTTGCTGGTGCCTGAGTCAGGAGTGAGTGGCAGCACCGTCTCATTCTTAACAGAGTTTAGGGGGTGACTATTTGTGTATCTTTTTGCTTGTTTTTCGTTTTGATAACTTATCCCTTAAGGAACAAAAGGCTTCTTTGGCTGGGTTTTGGTGTGGGGGGATCCCCTTCCCATACAAGGCAAAGGGTGCTTTCCTGGTAAGGTGTGTGTTGGAGGGAGTTCACCAAGGGGGAATAAAGGGAACCTCCCAGGAAGATGGCTGCTGTGGCAGATCCCCACCTCTGGACAGCCTCTGGGCCACCTAGTTTCTCCTGTGGAAGAGAGGAGGCTTAGACCTGTGTCACCTGTGTCATCAAAGAGGTATCCTGGCTGGGCCAGTTGATTTGACCTTCCCACTTCTTCAGCCCACCTGCCCATGGTGTCACCTGGGGGAAGTGGATCCTCATGCCACAGGGGCAGAGGCTTCTCTGGCAGGCTGATTGCTGAAGGGGGTTCTGTCCTGCCTGCTGCTCGGGAGGGCTTCTATGGCCAGGAAGTGATGCTGGGACTCTTCTGTTGGTGTCCTGCTGCCTCTGACTTGTCTCCGGGTTCTCAGGGACTCTCAGATCTGTGAAGACAAAAAGGTTTCCTGGCTAGTTTGCATGGTGTGGTTGGGGTCACTTTTGCTACATGTCCCTCAGGCACCCTCGTGCCTCTGGGGGAAAAGGGAATTTTAGATTTACTAGAGAAAAAATGTGTCTATGTTGGCTGCTTATTGTTAGCAGACTTCTGAATAGTTCCACCCTAAAGTCATGGCGGAATGGTCACCTCTTGTTGGATAGACTCCCGCTCCATTGTGGAAGAAACAGCTTAAATGGGCTGTGCTTTCTTGCTAGCTTGAAGGTAGAAAACGCTAGGTTTTTGTCTCCTTTTTCAGTTGAGTTATGGAAGTGCCATGCATAGCCACAAAACAATTCCTTCAGTTCTGGAGTCGTTAGACTGTCTTCTTTCTAGCACCATCCAGCATTCTCCTTTCAGTGGGATGATAAGGGAAGGTTCCTAATCTAACAGGAAAGGTGTTCTTATATTGTACAACAAGAAACATGAACTAATGCTGAAAAATTTAGTCGTTCTTTTAAATTTAGAAACCCCTTATTATATTTATAATATTTGAAACCAGTAAAATTAAGATATCATAATTAAAATAATCTTTTAAGATTTTACATTAATTAGCATTTAGCAGATGACCATAACAAATTACTTTTATGATGTTACATTAATTGCCAATACAGATTTCTTTCTGGTTATTACAAATCTGTTTGCAAAATTTTATTTTGTCATTTATTAAATTTTTGTATAATTAGTTGCTACATCACAGGTATACAAAGTTAGCAATGTTAAGCATGGTTACAAATACTTAAATTCAGTTTTAGTGTCCTATTTTTTATTAATAGTCTAAAACTTATAAAATGCTTTGTGCATTAGTACTGGTAACATTTTTTAGTATGAATTATCATTTCAAAAATGTTAAGAACATAGCTTTCCCATCTTTTTTTTTTTTTTTTTGAGGTGGAGTCTTGCTCTGTCGGCCAGGCTAGAGTGCAGTGGCACGGTCTCTGCTCACTGCAGCCTCTCCCTCCTGGGTTCAAGTGATTCTCCTGCCTCAGTCTCCTGAGTAGCTGGGATTACAGGCATGCACCACCATGCCTGGCTAATTTTTGTGTTTTTAGTAGAGACGAAGTTTCACCATATTGGTCATGCTGATCTCAAACTCCTGAACTCAGGTGATCCACCTGGCTTGGCCTCCCAAAGTGTTGGGATTACAGGTGTGAGCCACCACACCCAGCCTATTTATTTATTTTAGAGACAGGGTCTTCCTCTGTTGCCCAGGTTGAGCTATGACTGTGGTGTAGTCATAGCTCACAGCAGGTTCAAACTCTGAGGCTCAAGAGATTCTCCTGCCATGGCCTACCGAAGTGCTGGGATTACAGGCATGGGCCCTGCGCCTGGCCTAAATTGTAATACTTTTGCAGTTTGCCTCAAACAAGGGCTGGCGTCTGGGCAAGGTCTGCCGGGGGCCTCCCACATGCAGGCAGTCTCTGTGCTGTGCCCTCCACCAGCGCTGAGGGCCCACTGCCCACAGGCACCCCTCTCCTTTCCCCTCCGGGAAAGGCCAGGACAAATGACTTTTGAGGTTACCTGAGGGACTTTGTCTGGAAAAGGGTGTGAAGCTGAAGCTGATGGCCTCAGTGCCCAAAGGGGAACACTTCCCAAAGGCGTATGGAAGCCACAGGCCTGACAGTGGGTCCTGGTCTTGGGGGTCTCAGTCACCTGGTCACCCATTCCCCCCTCACTTAGGCATCCACCTAGCAGGCTGCTCACACCCCCTTCCATCTGTCTGTGTTCAGCCAATCAGGCAAGCCAGGGTTACAGCCCTCCCTGCCCTGGGCCCTGGCTCCATGAAGCACCATGGGCCTTGGAAGAGCTCCCCAAATAATCCCATGTCCCCAGTATCTGTTGCCAAGGCAAGAGTTTCCCCGGGCCCCTGCTCTGGCCGCTTCCTTGGCACAGTTTGTAGCTGCGCCTGACACAGCCCACCTACCTGGCTTCTGTCCCAAACCCGCAGCCAGGCCATGTGACAGCCGCTGCCTGTGCCCAAACATTCATCCAGCCCCACCCAGGAGAGCCAGACAGGCACTCACACACCCTCACCCACACACCCTCACCTGCCTAGCCTTGCCGTGCCCCCACCCCACCCTCCCTCTAAACCTACTGGGGCAGCAGCTTCCCCTACCTTCCACTTGCTCCACCTCCTCCTAGAGCTGGGTCACACAGTTTCCCTCACCTTTGGCAGGTTGGTCATGGCCCTGGCAGGTCTGAGGACAGGATGGGCACAGGACTGGGTGCAGCATAGAAAGGTCAGGGAGTGCAGCCTCCTACTCTGTGCCAGCTGCCAGGCCCTGGAGCTTACTAGGCTGATGGGGACAAAGAATGCACCAGAGGGGACAGTGACCATTGTCCCCGGGTTAGTCCACCATAGAACTGATGGGAGGTTCACAGATGTACTGAGTGCCCTGTTGCATTGGTCCTCAGGGGCAGGTGCTGAGATGGAGTTAGGAGAGCAAAGGGGAGGAAGGGAGCTGTGCATAGTGGCTCATGCCTGTAAATCCTAGCACTTGCGGAGGCCAAGGTGGGAGCATTTCTTGAGGCCAGGAGTTTGAGACCAGCCTGGGCAAAATAGTGAAACTCTGTCTCTACGAGAAAAAAAGAAAAAAATAGCCAGGCATGGTGGCTGTACTCCCTGCTACTCGGGAGACTAAGGTGTGAGGATCAGTTGAGCCCAGGAGTTGGAGGCTGCAGTGAGGTATGATCATGCCACTGCACTCCACCCTGGGCAACAGAGCAAGACCCTGTCTCAAGAAGAAAAAAAATTGGGGAGGAAGGGGATTGGGCAGAGGGCACCAGCAGAGGAGCTCTGGATCTAAGTGCCTGACAGATGAGTCCCCCGTTAGATAGAAAAGGCCCTGATACCACTTGCTCAGTCACTGGCCAGCAGGGAAGAGGGTGACCTTGATCTGAGAGCTGAGGGGACCCTGAAGGTGCTGACAGCTGGGCAGTGATGAGTCCTTCTGAAGGGGCATCGCGCCTTCCCCACTCGGTCATGCTGGGCCAGGCTGGGTAGCGGGTGCCCTGGGCTGCAGACATTAAGCCTTTAGAATGGAAGCTGGTTGATGGCAGGACTGCAGCCAGCTACTCTGGCCATGGAATACTCTGGTATTCCAGGACTACGTCTCTACTCTTGCCTCCCCGGTCTGTCACAGGCCAGGACCCACAAGGCCCATGGCATGCTTCAGTGAATGTGTACGGGAATGAGGGAATGAACTTCTTCGAAACATGTTCCTGCGTGATGAGATTCTGGAACTTGGACTCAGCGACCTGCATTCACATTCAGTCCTGGCCCTTCTTAGCTCTGTGACCTTTGACCTGCCCTAGGCCTTAATTTCCCTGTTGGTGAAATGAGAGTGATGATGCCTGTCATGATAGTGCATTTTCTCTTTCTCTGTTTCTTCTTTCTTGTCTCACTGTGTCACCCAGGCTGGAGTGTTGTGGCACAATCTCGGCTCACTGCAACCTCTGCCTCCCAGGTTGAAGCAATTCTTGTGCCTCAGCCTCCCAAGTAGCTGAGACTACAGGCATGATGTGCTGAAAGGACACAAAGATAGATGTGTACCCACCCCCCGCTACCCCCTTTGTTCTGCTCTCTAATCTTTGCACATACCAGAGATTTCGTAAGTTCTGTGAGTACCTGTTTTTCTGCACGTACCAGAGATTTTGTTTTGCACATACCAGAGATTTCGTAAGTTCTGTGAGTACCTGTTTTTCTGCACGTACCAGAGATTTTGTAAGTTCTGAGGCGAGGTCACAAGACGTGTTTAAGTAAGATAAACTCTTGCTGCCATAAACCTGCTCTCCCGCCTCAAAGGTTGAACCGAAATATCAGAAATGGCGGGAACCAATCATAGTTAGCCAAATCGCCTTGTTCAAACACTAGCCAATCATATATCTGATTTGTATAATAACTCTATGCCCACTTTTCTTAGACTATATAACACTGCTCGGAGCTCAGTGGGGGAGCTCTCCTGCCCATCTCGTTTCGCGAGCGAGGGAGAGTTCCAGGTTCGAACCTGTAATAAAGATCCTTGCTGCTTAGCTTTGACTCTGGACTCTGGTGGTCTTCTTCGGGGAATAAATGGTCTGGGCATAACAGTGCCACCACACCCGGCTAATTTTTTTGTATATCTAGTAGAGATAGGGTTTCACCATGATGGCCAGGCTGGTCTTGAACCCCCATATGAAGAGATCTACCACCTTGGCCTCCCAAAGTGCTGGGATTACAGGCATCAGCCACCGCGCCAGGCTGTCACGATATTTCAGTATAGTAATGTAGAATCATGTGTAGGCCATGACCTTCCTTAGGTGGAGCAGAAAATATTACCTCCATGTAAAAAAAGGAACAGGGGGCCAGATGCGGTGGCTCATGCCTGTAATCCCAGCACTTTGGGAAGCCAAGGAGGGTGGATCTCCTGAGGTCGGGAGTTCGAGACCAGCCTGACCAACATGGAGAAACCCCGTCTCTACTAAAAATACAAAAAATTAGCCGGGCGTGGTGGCACATGCCTGTAATCCCAGCTACTGAGCAGGCTAAGGCAGGAGAATTGCTTGCACCTGGGAGGCAGAGGTTGCAGCGAGACCACACCATTGCACTCCAGCCTGTACAATAAGATTGAAACTCCATCTCAAAAAAAAAAAACAAAAAAAACCTGAACTAAAAAATAAAATAAGAAAAGGAACAGGAACAGGAAGAAAATATGGCAGCCAGGAATGTTAACAGTCATTGTCTCTGGGGGATTTTTTTTGTTTTAAGTTTTTGTTTTTGTTTTTTTTGAGACAGAGTCTCACTCTGTCACTTAGGCTGAAGTGCAGTGCGGTGATCTTGGCTTTTTGCGGCCTCCACCTCCCAGGTTCAAGCAGTTCTCCTACCTCAGCCGCCTGAATAGTTGGGATTACAGGTGCCTGCCCCCATGCCCAGCGATTTTTTTTGCAATGGTTTGAGATTTTAAATCTGTTTCTGAGTATTCGCAGGGTTTTGAATGGGAATGTGAAAGAGTTGGGTTATGGAATATTAGCAGAGTGCATTTTAAACGGATCCCCAGGAATAATTACTTTTAATTTTTTATTTCCATAGTTTTTGGGTACAGGTGGTTTTCGGTTTCACGGATGTGTTCTGAGATTCTAGTGGGTCCATCACCTGAGCAGTGTACACTGTACCTAATATGTAGTCTTTTATCCCTCATCCCTCTCCCATCCTTTCCTCTCTGAGTCCCCAACGTCAGTTATATCATTCTTAGGCCTTTTTATCCATGTAGCTTAGCTCTCACTTTTAAGTGAGAACATATGATTTTTGGTTTTTCATTCCTGAATTACTTCACTTAGAATAATGGCCTCCAGCTCCCTCCAAGTTGCTGCAAAAGGCATTATTTTGTTGCTTTTTATGGCTGAGTGGTATTCCATGGTGTATATGTACCACATTTTCTTTGTCTAGTCGTTGGTAATGGGCGCTTAAGTTGGTTCCACATCTTTGCAATTGTAAATTGTGCAAACATGCATGTGCATGGGCCTTGTTCACATGATACTTCTGTTCCTTTGTGTAGATACCCAGTAATGGGGTTGCTGGATTGAATGGTAGTTCTACTTTTATTTCTTTAAGGAATCTCCACACTGTTTTCCATAGTGGTTATACTCATTTACATTCCCCACTAGAAGAGTAAAAGTGTTCCCTTTTCGCCACATTCTTGCTAACATCTACTGTTTTTTGACTTTTTAATTGTGGCCATTTTTGCAAGAGTAAGGTGGTATCTCACTATGGTTTTGATTTGTATTTGTCTGATGATTAGTGATGCTGAGCATTTTTTCATGTGTATCTGCTTGTATATCTTCTTTTGAGAAGTGTCCATTTGTATCTTTTGCCCACTTTTTAATAGGGTTATTTATATTTTGCATATTGATTTAAGTTCCTTGTAGATGCCGGATATTAGACCTTTGTCAGATGCATAGTTTGATAATATTTTCTCTCATTTCATAGGTTGTATGTTTACTCTGTTAATAGTGTCTTTTGCTATGAAGAAGCTCTTTTGTTTAATTAAGTCCCACTTGCCAACTTTTGTTGGTGTTACAGTTGCTTTTGAGAACCTAGTCATAGATTCTTTCCTGAGGCTGATGTCCCGAATGGTATTTCCTAGGTTTTCTTCTAGAGTTCTTACGGTGTGAGGCCTGACACTGAAATCTCTGATCCAGCGGCGAGACCCATGATCTTCAAGAAACACATCTTACAGCAGCAGTGTCCACGGGGTCAAAGGAAAGGGATGGAGGAATACCTACCGTGCAAGAGACTCATCTCACTGCAACAACATCCATGGGCTCAAAAGAAAGGGAGATTCATCTCACAGCAGCAACGTCCATGGGTCAAAGGAAAGGGATGGAAGAATATCTACCGTGCAAGAGTCACTGTTCTTTTTTGGGGGGCAGGGGGCGGGAGGGAGATGGGCTCTGTCACTGAGGCTGGAGTGCAGTGCTGTGATTATGGCTCGCTGCACTCACCCTCCCAAGTGATCCTCCCACCTCAGCCTCCTGAGTAGCTGGGACTGCAGGCATGCACCACCACACCTGGCTAATTTCTGTATTTTGTGATAGAGATGGGGTTTTGCCATGTTGCCCAGGCTGATCTCCAACTCCTGTGCTCAAACAATCCACTTGCTTCAGCCTTCCAAAGTGCTGGGATTACAAGCCTGAGCCACCACGTCCAGCCCAGGTATTGCTGTTCTTAGATAAAAAAAACTTTAAAGCAATAGAAATTAAGTAGGACAATAAAGGCCATTACATAATGATAAAGGGTACAATCCGACAAGACCTAACTATCTTAAATATATATTCACCCAATGTTGGAACAACTGATTCATAACACAAGTTCTTCTTGGCCTACAACATGTCTTAGACAACCACACAGTGATAGTAGGAGACCTCAACTCCCCACTGACAGCCGTAGACAGATCATTAACACAGAAAATGAACAAGGCAACTGGACTTAAACTCAACACTTGACCAGTTAAACCTAATAGTTTTCTACAGAACACTCCACTCAACAACCACAGAATATACATTTTTCTCATCTGCACAGGTAAGACTCGCTAAGATCAATCACACGCTCAGTCATGAAGCAAGTCTCAATAAATTAAAAAAAACTGGATGGGCCCAGTGGCTCACACCTGTAATCCCAACACTTTGGGAGGCCGAAGTGGGAGGATCATGAGGTCAGGAGTTCGAGGCCAGCCTGGCCAACATGGTGAAACCCCAAATACCTGAGACTGGTTAATTTATAAAGAATGGAAATTTATTCTCTCATAGTTCTAGAGGCTGGAAAGTCCAAGATCAAGGTGCTGGCAGGTTAGGGCCTGGTTTCTCTGCTTCCAAGGTGGTGCCTTGATCCCTGTGTCTTCCAGAGAGGAGAAACACCATGTTCTCACATGGCAGGAGGTGGGGGCGGAGAGAGAGAGAGAGAGAAACCACTTCCATGGACCCTTTTTATAGTGGCATTTCCATTCATGAGGGCAAGGCCCTCTGACCTAAACACCTCCCATTGGTCCCCACCTCCCCATACTGTTCCATTGGGCGTTAAGTTTTCAACACGAGTTTTGGGAGATACATTCAAACCATAGCATCCATTTGTTATTTAGGAGTTTGACATTTAGTTGTTCTATGTTTGTGAATTTCCCAAATGGTCTTCTGTTATTGAATTCTAATTTCTGCTGTGGCCACAGAATGTACTTTATATGATTTCAGTCTTTCTAAATTTATTGAGGTTTGTTTTACGGCCTAGCACCTGGTATATTTTGGAGAATGTACTATGCATGCTTGAGAAGAACATGTGTTCTGCTACTGTTGGTTGGAGTGTTCTGTAGATATCTATTAGTCTGGTTGGATTAACAGTGTTCACATCTTCTATATCCCTGTTGATCTTTCATCTAGCTGTTGTATCTGTTCTTGAAAGTCGGGTATGGAAGGCCGTGCATGGTGGCTTATGCCTGTAATCCCAGCACTTTGGGAGGCCGAGGCGGGCGGATCATGAGGTCAGCAGATCGAGATCATCCAGGTTAACACGGTGAAACCCCGTCTCTACTAAAAATACAAAAAAAAAAAAATTAGCCGAGCGTGGTGGCGGGCACCTGTAGTCCCAGGTACTTGGGAGGCTGAGGCAGGAGAATGGCATGAACCCCGGAGGTGGAGCTTGCAGTGAGCCAAGATAGCACACCACTGCACTCCAGCCTGGGCGACAGAGCGAGACTCCATCTCGAGAAAAAAAAGAAAGTTGGATATGGAAGTCTCCAACTATTACTGTTCAATTCTGTTCAATTGTTCATTTCTCCTTTCAATTCTGTGGTTCATTTTTGTATCATATTTTGGGTCTGTTTTGTTAGTTGCATATGTTTACAACCGTTATGTCTTCCTGATGAATTGACACTTTATTCATTATAAAATGTCTGTCTTTATCACTTGTAATATTTTAATTTATTTTCTATTTTGTTTCATTTTTTTTTTCTTTTTTGAGATGGGATCTCACTCTGTCACCCAGGCTGGAGTGCAGTGGTGCTATCTCTGCTCACTGCAAGCTCTGCCTCCCAGGCTCAAGTGATTCTCCTGCCTCAGTCTCCCAAGTAGCTGGGATTAGAGGCACCCACCACCACACCCAGCTAATTTTTGTATTTTTGGTAGAGATGGGGTTTCACCATGTTGGCCAGGCTGGTCTGGAACTCCTGACCTTAAGTGATCCACCCACCTCCGCCTCCCAAAGTGCTGGGATTACAGGCCCTAGTCTGGCCTCTTGTAACATTTTAAAAGTCTATTTTGTCTCATATCGATATAGCCATTCCAGCTTGCTATGGTTGCTGTTTACATGGTATGTCTTTTTCCCATCTTTTTACTTTCAGCCTGTTTGTATCTTTGAATCTAAAGTGTGTTTCCTGTAGACAGCATATAGTTTGTTTTTTAACCAAGCCTGACATCTCTGGCTTCTAATTGGATTGTTCAATCTGTTCTCATTCAAGGATTTTATTATATGGTCGGATCTGTGTCTGTCATTTTTGTTTTCTATGTCTCATGTCTTTCTTTGTTCTCTCCTCCCTTATTTACTACTTTCTTTTGCATTTAGTAAATATTTTCCAGTGTAACATTTTAGTTACGCTAATGATTCTTTAACTATATTTTTCAGTTCTTTTCTTTGTGGCTCCTGAGGGAGGGGATGAGAAATGCTGGCAGCCCATGCCTCCCAGTGTGACATGGTTATCCTTGAGTGGCAGCTGAGCAAGGAGAGAACCACATACTCTTAACCCTACCTACCTGGAGCGGAGCCTCCATCACTCTGAGCTGGGGGAAAGAGGAGAAGGGAGTGGGTTGTAGCTCAATATCACAGATACTCATGGTTCTGTCTGAATTTTTGTAGATTTTCTTGAATAAATGTTTCTTCATTTGCTGTATGCCCTTAGGACAATTTCCAGACACTTTATTTATTTATTTAGAGACAAAGTCTCACTCTGTTACCCAGGCTGGAGTGCACTGGCATAGTCTCGGTTCACTGCAGCCTCGAACTTCTGGGCTCAAGGAATCCTCCCACCTCAGCCACCTGGGTAGCTAGGACTACAGGTGCATGCCACTATGCCTGGCTAATTTTTAAAACTTAGTATCTGCCATGGTGCCCAGCTAATTTTTATATTTTTAGTAGAGACAGGGTTTCACCATCTTGGCCAGGCTGGTCTCGAACTCCTGACCTCGTGATATGCCCACCTCGGCCTCCCAAAGTGCTGAGATTACAGGCGTGAGCCACCACATCCAGCCTGCACCCAGCCAATTTTAACCTTTTAAAGAGCTGCTGGGAGCTGTGGCTCTTGCCTTTTAATTTTAAGTTCTGCCGATACAGACAAGACTTGACTCTTTTTACAGGCAGGTCTTCAAAGGTTGTGTCGTCTCCCCCCCAGCTCCTGGCTCCAGTACACTCTGCTTCGATTTTAAGTCAGGAAGGAGGAGGTTCACCCAGATTGGATCACAGCTTTAATTTGCATTGCTTACAAAATGGGTGTCCCCGCAAACTGACAGAAGCTGTTGTGTGTATGTGTGCACGTGTGTGTGTGAATGCGCACACACACAACAATTTAAACAGACAGTGGCAGGCTGTATTTAAAGCCTACAGACTGGCTATCCATTAAGGAGAAGATGGGAGCAGACACTCACTGAGTTCCCGGGGGAAGCTGACTTTGACATTGCCTGGGAGCCGGCTGAGTCTGTGAGGTATAACCAGAGACAGGATTTACCAGAAGAGGCAGTTTTCTGGAGAATGTTGAAATATGTGATACCATTGACTTTGAAACCCATAGATCATTCTCTCTGTCTTAAGAAAAGTTCTTTCAACATCTTGAAAACAATCTGTCCAGTGGCGGGGTCTGGGGAGAGTGCTCACGGCACGGTCACTGTGTGCATCCCTGGAGGAGCGATTCCCACTCGGGACCCCTGTTCCTCCTCTTCCCGGCCCCTGTCCACATCTGCTGTGTTGGTTCCTTTTCTATGGTGTCCACACATTTCCTTTGCGTTCTGGTTCTGCATGGGAAGAGCCCTGCAGTTTGGGAGCTTTCCATCCATCTCTCTCTCTTTTTTGCTTGGTGACTCTTGGTGGCTCTCCGTGGGGACATTGGTGCTCTCCAAGAAGGTACTTCTTGAATCAGTGACTGACTTCTTCCCCCATAGGTTAATGTTGCTAGTTCTAAAACTTCCTATGAATGGAATCATATAGTTTGTGCTTTATTTGTGCCTGGCGTCTTTCATGAAATTATATCACTCATGAGATTCATGCGTGCTGCCCTGAGTAGCGGTAGTTTCATTCTCGTTGCTGTGGAGGATTGCACTGCACACACAGACAATTTGTTTCTCCAGTTACTTGCTGATGGATATTTGCATTGTTTTGAAGTTGCTGTGAGTAAGGCTGCTGTGAACATTAGTGTACAAGTCTTGTAGTGGACATGGATTTCATCTCTTTTGGACAAATACCGAAGACAGAATTGCTGGTTGTTGGTTAGGTATATCGGTCTGCTTGCATGGCCATAACAGAATGCCATAGACTAGGTAACATAAACAACAGAAATTTCTCACAGTTCTGGTCTGGGTACTCCAAGGTCAAGATGCTGGCGAGGTGGATTTCATTCTGAGGCCTCTTCTCTTGCTTTGTGCCTACAAGTTGTCTCCCTGTGTGTATACACATGAGTTCTTTGTGTAGGGGCATGGTGTAGTGAATTCCTACAATTTTATGTTGCCATGGAATCCATTTTGTTGTTGTTGTTGTTTGAGACAGAGTCTCATTCTGTCACCTACCCTGGAAGTCAGTGGTGCGATCTCGGCACACTACAACCTCTGCCTCCCGAGTTCAAGTGATTCTCCTGCCTCAGCCTCCCGAGTAGCTGGGATTACAGGCGTGCACCACCACGCCTGGCTAAATTTTACATTTTTAGTAGACAGCATTTCACCATGTTGGCCAGGCTGGTGTTGAACTCCTGACCTCAAGTGATCTATCCACCTCAGCCTCCCAAAGTGCTGGAATTACATTCATGAGCCACCACGCCCAGCCCCCATTTTGAATTTAAGTTGGGCTTCCTCATACCAGAAGCATGGCATAATTACCCTTAACACAGTTTCCAGTTCTTTAACTCCTTCCAGTTCCTCAAAGTGGTCAACTCAGGTATCTGCCATGTACAGCCGCCTCCCGGGGACCGCCTCCCTGGAGGGTAGCTGGATACAACGCACTTGACTCACCCTCTGACCCCTCACCCTGCGTGGTGTGCCCAGATATGCCACAGTGCCCGCTTTCCAGTCACAGCATGACCACATGGAGCTCGTGCCTGCTTGCTCTAAACACATCAATTAGAGCTTCCTACCGGAAACTTGCTGGGGTCACACCCTGGACCCCAATAAAGGCTTTAGTCCCAGAGGTCCTCTCTCAGTCCCCACCTGCTGGCTAAACGTGGGTATCCTGAATGGCTCCCCAGTTCCTGCTGGCGCTACAAGGCACGGTATCCTCCTGTCTCTGGGATCTGTGAGGAATCAACGACTCCTGCTATTTCATGTGTTTTATTGCACACACTCTGTGTCTCACCTGACTGACACACCCGAACCCAACCCCCCTCATCGGGGCTCCCCTAGACAGTGGCTGTCTCACTAGGAATAAATTGAACACAGGTCAGACACCAGCTACAAGGGCATCTTCCCCTTTATACAAGCTTCCTGTGAAAGGGGGGCATCTGTCACAGGTTGGGCACTTGGGCATGAGGCCATCTGCCAGGATCAAGAAGGATCCTACGAAGGGCAAACTGTAAACATTTATGAGCAACATCCTTGGTGCCCTGTGAGGGCAGGGTTATCGTTTATAGCCACTCTCCAAAGAGAGACGCCTCAAGACCACATTAGAAAGAAATTACAACACAGGAAGAGAGAGGGCAAGTTCTCTGGAGTCTCCTTTTTATAAGAAGGCTAATCCCATTGCAAGGGCCCCATCTTCATGACCTCCTTTAACCCTACTTATCTCCCAAAAGCCCTGTCTCCAAAACCATCACAGTGGAAGTTGGGGCTTCAAGGTAAGAATTTAGGAGGGGACACAAACATTCTGTCTGTAGCTTTAGGTGATGTTTAACTGGATTCCAGACTGCTATAGTTTTCCAAGGTGTCTGTATCACTGTACGGCCCCAAGAGCAGCGTATGAGAATTCCGGCCGCTCATACACTCACCAGCATGTCCTAGTGTCATCGTTTTCATTTTAGCCTGACTATATAGTGGTATCTCGCTGTAGTTTTAATTTGCATTTCCTGGAAGACAGATGATGTTGAGCACCTTTTCCTGTGCTTACGGACCGTTTGTATACATTCCTTTGCAAAGTGTCTGCTCATCTCTTGGAAATTAGCAACTCAGTCTTAGAAGTCTCTGTGAAACATGGTTATCTGGTAGCAAAGGATACAAGCAGGTCTGAAGACAGTCGAGAATTGCAGTGATGCTGGATGTCCCAAGTAGAGCAATTTCTTTTTTTTTTTTTTTTTTTTTGAGACGGAGTCTCGCTCTGTCGCCCAGGCTGGAGTGCAGTGGCGCGATCTCGGCTCACTGCAAGCTCCGCCTCCCGGGCTTACGCCATTCTCCTGCCTCAGCCTCCCGAGTAGCTGGGACCACAGGCACCCGCCACCTCGCCCGGCTAGTTTTTTGTATTTTTTAGTAGAGACGGGGTTTCACCGTGTTCACCAGGATGGTCTCGATCTCCTGACCTCGTGATCCACCCGTCTCGGCCTCCCAAAGTGCTGGGATTACAGGCTTGAGCCACCGCGCCCGGCCAGTAGAGCAATTTCTTATTCTCCCAGCTATAAATTAAATTTCCTCAAACCTCTAGATGCCATGTAAACTTAAACTGTCCCTTAGCCCCTTGTTCAAGTTAACTCAACTTAGCCTCTCTTAGCTTTCTGCTGGCAAATTTACTTTTCCCAAATGAGGGTTCTACTGGTGGGAAATGCCCCTGAAAGGCCCAGCTGAATTTTGTCAATCTCAGTTCAGTAATTTCATGTTGGTTAAGAACTTTCATCTCAAGTAATTTACGAGAGGAGAGGCTCTGCATTCTTCTGATATGTTTGTCGTTGTTTAGCGGTGAACGTGAGCTCGGGCACAGCCTCGTGCCTTCAGATGGTCCTAGTTAAGACCTCAGTGTGTCATATTCCACGTCATCTCACGGTTCCGATTCTGAAATTATCTTTTACATTTTTCTTATATGACATTTAACAGGAATTGTCTAATAATATAACAAAAAGCAACCTGAACCTGTAATCAGTACAGTACTTCATTATACCTACGCCAGTTAATAACTAATTGAAATCCAAATCTAATCTTGTTCAGGAAGACTAAAGCTGTTAGGTTTGAGCAACACATTTATAATCGAGCCAATTCTAACGAGTGGTCCACACTTACTCTACTGTCATTCACATTATCATTGATGTTATCTTAATACTTTCCATTTCTTGGTTCGGTAATACATCAGTCTGAGAAATATGACTTAGTGGTACAAATAACCCGGACTCATGCTGGTCTTGGTCACCTCCAGTGAAGATTCCTATGGGTGGCAACATTTCAATCTTAGCTGCCAGTTTGATATAATATGACTTTTTTTTCTTTTGAGATGGAGTCTCGGTCTGTCACCCAGGCTGGAGTGCAGTGGCGCGATCTCGGCTCACTGCAAGCTCCCCCTTCTGGGTTCAAGCAATTCTCCTGCCTCTGCCTCCCAAGTAGCTAGGACTACAGGCGCGTGCCACCACGCCCAGTTAATTTTGTGTATTTTTAGTAGAGATGGGGTTTCACTGTTTTAGCCAGGATGGTCTCCTGACCCTGTGATCTGCCCACCTCAGCCTCCCAAAGTGCTGGGATTACAGGCATGAGCCACCATGCCCAGCCCAACATAATTATATTTTAAGCAGGACAAATTCACAAGAGTCTTAAGAGCTCCCTTCATTAACAAAGACCAGGTAGCAATAGCTTGTTTAGCAAAGATCAAGTAGCAGCAAATTGTGTTATGTTAATGTCTTGCAACCACAGATTATCCTCTGCAAAGATTTCAGGATAACCTTTAAAGGTTTTCCCCTGCAGCTGAATGCCTAAAGCAGCACATTCACAAAGCGCTGGATTCTGTGTTAGAGGAACAGAGCCAGGATGTTCCCAAGGCTTCCAGACACCAGGCAGCTATGACCCCCAAAGAAGGACAAATCTGAACAGCAGTCTTTAAGTTGAGGCAAGTGTTTTCTGTCCCAAGAGGGAGAGGTTAATAACTATGGTTAATAAATATACCCATGCCTCTTAACATGAGGAGCTTAGATGATGGATTAGACCTTCTAAGATTAGATAGGTGTAACTTTTGGGTGATCATCCTCTTGACCGAGTGTTCAGAAATATCTTCTGGCTCAGCAGCCACAATTTCACCTATTACTTTGCCTCCCACTATTACATTGCTTCAATGATGTTTGGATTAAATGCAGGGAGCATAGCATGTGAGACTGTCTGTGTCAGGCATTGTCCATCAGTGAGAGTAGTCTTTTAAGAAGCACATACAGACTGGGTTTGTGGATCCCACCTGTAATCCCAGCACTTTGGGAGGCTGAGGAGGGAGGGTCACTTGGGCCTAGGAGCTCGGGACCAGCCTGGGCAACATAATGAGAACCTGTCTTTAAAACCCCCCCCCACACACACACACCCCTAAAAATTAGCTGGATGTGGGGTTGGCGTGTGTCTGTAGTCCCAGCTATGCAGGAGGCTGAGTGGAAGGATTGCTTGAGCCCAAGAGTTGGAGCCTGCAGTGAGCCATGATTGTGCCACTGTACTCCAGCCTGGGTGATGGAGACAGACCCTGATTCCAAAAAAAGAAAATCTAAGTTAAAAAAAAAAAAAGCAGCTAAGCGCAGTGTCTTACGCAGGTAATCCCAGCACTTTGGGAGGCCAAGGCGGGTGGATCACTTGTGGTCAGAAGTTTCAAACCAGTCTGGTCGACATGGTGAAACCCTGCCTACACTAAAAATACAAAAATTAGCCAGTTGTGGTGGTACACACCTGTAATGTCAGCTACTCGGGAGGCTGAGGCAGGAGAATTGCTTGAACCTAGTAGGCGGAGGTTGCAGTGAGCCAAGTTCACTCCACTGTGCTCCAGCCTAGGTGACAGAGTGAGACTCTGTCTCAAAAAAAAAAAAAAAAAAAAAAAAGCACATACAGGTATTCAGCAGCTCTTTCTTCTGATGTGTCAAGTGACAGCTCAGGTAAGAAGAACTCACACTGGCTTTGAAGCCCTAAGCCCTACCAGACCCACTGTCTTATAATAACCTATGAATGTAGTGAGTGCGGTTTTCAGTGTTCCTGAAAGGAACTTGCCCAGTTCAGATACAGTTCACCAGTCAGGAGTCAGGTTTGTCATAAGCAGTGTTGCCTGGTAGTGAAACTGATGAGTGTTGTTAGCGGGTTACCAAGGCAATCAGAGCTATAAATAAGTTGTTTAGGAACAAGTTGACATGCTTTCTTGGTAGGTAGGGGAACTGGGGTAGTAAGCTAACCCAAGGTCAAATTGTTTTACAGAGATGGATAGAGGATTTTGTTAACTCATTACCTGTCCCTATCATCTATCCCCTTGATCTTTGGTTAATTTTTTTTAAAATTAAACTTCGATGTTGAGATAATTGTTGGTTCACATGCTGGTATAATAAATAATCAAAGACATCCTATGTGTGCTTCACCCAGCTTCTGCAATGACAACATCTTGCAAAACTGTAGTATAATAACACACTGCTTAGTTTTCTTTTTTTTTTAATATAGAAAGGAATGTAAGTTAATATACTCACGATCAACAGGATTTGAATTATAAAATGGGCCATTAACATCCCATTTATTCCTTAAATAATTAGGTCATTGTGGCCAGGTGCAGTGCCTCACGTCCGTAATCCCAGCACTTTGGGAGGCTGAGGCAGGAGGATTACTTGAGGCCAGGAGTTCGAGACCAGCCTGGCTAACATGGTAAAACCCCATCTCTACTAAAAATACAAAAATTAGCCAGGCATGGTGATGTGCGCCTGTAATCCCAGCTACTTGGGAGGCTGAGGCAGGAGAATCGCTTGAACCTGGGAGGCAGAGGTTGCAGTGAGCCGAGATTGTGCCACTGTACTCTAGCCTGTCTGGGCAACAGAGCGAGAATCCACTTCAAAAATAAATAAATAAATAAAAATAAATAAAAAATTCAGCCGGGCATGGTGGCACATGCCTATAGTCCCAGCTACTTGCGAGGCTGAGGCAGGAGAATCACTTGAGCCCAGAGGCAGATGTTGCAGTGAGCTGAGATCACATCACTGCATTCCAGTCTGGGTGACAGATGGGGACTCCATTTCAAAAATAAATAAATAAATAAAATTAGGTCATTGTTTGGGTCAAAATAATTCCATAGTGTCCATAATATTTTTGTAAGCAGTGTTATGTTATCTAACAGTATGACAGTGCTTAACATGCAAAATGTAGTAGTAATTGACAGAAATAACATATCAAACTAGAGTACAGTATCACTTGTTTTCTAAAAATAAATGTTATTGTGTATATTTGAGGATTACAACATATTATGGTATACATATAGCTAGTACAGCAGTTACTGTAGTGAAGCTGATTAACATATCTATCATCTCACATAGTTACTTTTTTGTGACAAAAGCAACTAGAATCTGTTGAACACAAATCCCTAGTATAGTACAATTGTATTAACCTTAGCCTTCATGTTGTACATTAGATGTCTGGACTCTGATGTCTAGACTCATCCCACATATCTGCTATTTCGTGTCCTTTGACTCACATCTCCCCATTTCCTTGATCACTTTCATACTTTAACAAGTGTCTCTTTTAGGTATCTCAAAATTAACATGTTTTTAAAATAGGATATTTTGTCTTGTCTCCCAAATCAGTTTTACCCATATTTTAAAAAAAGATCTTATTTTTTAGAGCAGTTTTTAGGTTTACAGCAAAATGGAGCCAGAAGTACAGAGTTCTCATACTCCCCTGTCCCACACACTCACAGCCTACCCATTAACATCCTGCAAGATTGGTACATTTGAGTGACCAGGCGTCGTGGCTCATGTCTGTAATCCCAGCACTTTGGGATGCCGAAGGCAGGAGACTCACTTGAGCCCAGGAGTTTGAGACCAGCTGGGCAAAATGGCGAGACCCCATGTGCTTGTCGTCCCAGGTATTCAGGAGGCTGACGCAGAAGGATTGCTTGAGCCTGGGAGATCAGTGCTGCGACAGCTGTGATCAAATCACTGCATTCCAGCCTGGGTGACAGAGCAAGACCCAGGAAAAATAGAGAGAGAGAGAGAAAAAAAAAATAAAGGGAAAGAAAGAAAGAAAGAGAAAGAGAAAGAAAGGTAAGGAAAAGAAAAAGAACAGAAAGAGAAAAGAAAGAAACAGAAAGAAAAGAAAGAAAAGGAAAGAAAAGAAAGGAAAGGAGGAAAGGAAGAAAGGAAGAAGGAAAGGAAAGGAAGAAAGAAAAAGAAAGGAGGGAGGGAAGGGAAGGGAAGGGAAGGGAAGGAAGGAAGGGAGGGGGGCAGGGAGGGAGGAAGAAAAAGAAAGAGGTACATTTATTACAACGGAATAACCGACATTGACATGTCAGTATCACCCGAAGTCCTGTTGACGTTAGGACAGGACTTGGTGTTGGCTTACTTTTTTTGGTTTTGTTTTTGTTTTTCTGAGACGGAGTCTCTGTGTCACCAGGCTGGAGTGCAGTGGCACAATCTCTGCTCACTGCAAGCACCGCCTCCTGGGTTCAAGCGATTCTCCTGCTTCAGCCTCCCTAGTAGCTGGGACTACAGGCACGTGCCACCATACCCAGATAATTTTTGCATTTTTAAGTAGAGAGAGGGTTTCACCATGCTGGCCGGGATGGTCTCGATCTCCTGACCTCGTGATGTGTCCGCCTTGGCCTCCCAAAGTGCTAGAATTACAGGCATGAGCCACCGCGCCCGGTGTTGGCTTACTTTTTAAAAAAATCTCAGTTAATGACAACTCCATCCTTTCAGCTAGTCAGGTCAGAAATTTGAGATTCTCCCTGGTGTCACTCTTTTTCGTACTCCATGTTGATCCAATAATAAAGTAGGATGTTTCCAAATCTGGAAGCACAACTCTCCTCAGTCCGAAAAGAACAAAGTTATGTTCACATCTTTCTGGTTCATGTTATTAAAATACACAGCCAATATTTTTACAGTCTCTCAAAAGCCTATTTTAATTACTACTTCAGGAAAACTTTTCTTAGTTTGCATCAGCAACGTTTTTCCTTTCATGGCAGCACAGATCATTGGTTAGATTCCAGCCAACTTCACCAGACTTCTTGCTGGGCTGTTCGGGTTACCCCCATCCACAGAAGCTCAGGCACCTTTGCCAGGTTCCCACCTGTGGCGCCAGGGCCACATCACACTGAGCAGCTGTTGGTCTTTGAGTCAGGCCATTCTGCAGTCCACCCAGCACTGTGTGCAGCCGGCAGACATCTGCTATTTCTCCCTTGTGTGCCCAGCATGGAGAGTTCTCGAGTTCTTGGGTGCTTCTAGTGGATTGCAGGTTAGAGAGGACCCGGCCATTTCATATATAGCACGTTACACGATGGTGTCCTAGGCCTTCTGCCCTCCTTCCTCTTCGTCCTCATGCCTGGCCCTCTGGGCTTGCACATTACAGGGTGGGAATGATGGGGGTAAGATGTAGTTGCCAGGTGCCACTCTCTGAGGCTTTCACGTGGGGATGAGCCCAAGTGTGACTGGAACCACCCCACCTTGTGGTTGCCACTCCCCTCCTTTTTTTTTTTTTTTTAGGTGGAGTCTTGCTCTGTCACCCAAGCTGGAGTGCAGTGGTGTGATCTCGGCTCCCTGCAACCTCCGCCTTCCAAGCTCAAGCAATTCTCCTGCCTCAGCCTCCTGGGTAACTGGGATTACAGGCGTTCACCACAACCCCTGGCTAATTTTTGTATTTTTAGTAGAGACAGGGTTTCACCGTGTTGGCCAGGCTGGTCTCAAACTCCTGACCTGGGTGATACACCCTCCTTGGCCTCCTAAAGTGCTGGGATTACAGGTGTGAGGCACCTTGCCTGGCCCATGATATAGCCTTTACACTACTAATGAGGCAATAATTCTTTGTCCTCTGATCATCTTAGATTGCATGCTTTGCACCCCTGGCCACTATCTGATCTCACCCACTAATCAGATGAACTGTGGGATCAGTGTGGAGCTAATTGGACGAACTGTGGGATCAGTGTGGAACTCACCTTGCTACTCTATAGCAAGGTGTTGAATATAATATCCAGGTCCAGATATTAGCAAGGTCCAGAATATAATATCAAAATAATATCAATTCCAGGCCAGGCACGGTGGCTCACGCCTATAATCCCAGCACTTTGGGAGGCCAAGGTGGGCGGATCACCTGAGGTCAGGAGTTCGAGACCAGCCTGCCCAGCATAGTGAAACCCCGTTTCTACTAAAAAAAATACAAAAATTAGCTGGGCGTGGTGGTGCATGCCTGTAATCCCAGCTACTTGGGAGGCTGATGCAGAAGAATCCCTTGAACCCGGGAGGTGGAGGTTGCAGTGGGCTGAGATAGTGCCACTGTACTGCAGCCTGGGTGACAGAGTGAGACTCCTTATCAAAAAAAAAAAAAACAAAAAAATTAATTTCAAATGTTTCTACAAATGTGGGTTAGTTGACAGCAAAGGGTACCAGCCTATCTAAAGAGAGTCAGGAGTTTGCCGATGCTGGAGGCCCCAGTTAGTTAGAGTTGTGGCTTTCTATTTCCCCAGCCATCAGTTCAGCTTCACCGAACCTCATGACAATCTATGAACTTAAACTACCTTTTGGGCAGATTTACTTATAGTTAAACTTCCCTTAACTTTTTCTTGACAAATATATTTGTCTTTTCTGGGCATCACAGATAAGCACTGCTCTGAAATGCCTGTTTGGATTGCATACATTAGCAGGTGTATGTGCGCTGTTACTGAATATTTCATGTTGTTTGTGAACTTTTACTAGCAATCGTTCACTGTGAGCAGGCGCTGTGTATATCCAGTGTTGGCATAGCTTCACGTCCTTCAGGGACCCCAATCACAACTAGGCTGCCCTGACCCAAATCACAATGAGTCCTTTGCCCATTTTTATTACATTGTTTGTCTTAATTATTTATGTGAATTGTTTATATATTCTGGGTAAAAATCCTCCTAGAATACATTATATAAACAATTTTTATATTATTTTATATATATATACTTGTATTTGTTCTACTGATCTGTGGCTTGCTTTTGCCTTTTCATTTTCTTAAGGATATCCTTTTTTTTTATTTTTTTATTTTTTTATTTTTTTATTGCCAGACGAAGTCTCACTCTTGTCCCCCAGGCTGGAGTGCAATGGTGCGATCTTGGCTCACTGCAACCCTGCAACCTCTGCCTCCTGGCTTCAAGCAATTCCCCTGCCTCGGCCTCCCAAGTAGCTGGGATTAGAGGCACCTGCCACCACGCCTGGCTAATTTTTGTATTTTAAATAGAGACAGGGTTTCACCATGTTGGCCAGGCTGGTCTTTAACTCCTGACCTCAGGTGATCTGCCCACCTTGGCCTCCCAAAGTGCTGGGATTACAGGTGTGAGCCATCATGCCAGGCCAAGGATATCTTTTGGTGAAAAGAAATTTTTAATTTTGATAGAGTCCAATGTATCACTTTTTTGTTTGATAGAAGAAATTAGTTATGTGTCCTATTTAGGAAACCTTTACATCCACTAAGGTTGTAAAGATTTTCTCCTTTGTTTTCTTCTAGAACCTTTATAGTTTTGCCCGTTACATGTGATCCATTTCAAGGTAATGTTTGTGTATGACATGAGGTGGGGATTGAAGTTCACTTTTTTCCTATGTGAAATCCAGTTGTTCCAGCACCATTTGTTGCAATGACTGCCGTTTTCCTCAATTAATTGCATTGAGGTATTTGTCAAAAATAAATTATCTAGGCTGGGCATGGTGTATCATGCCTGTAATCCCAGCACTTTGGGAGGCCAAGTCCAGTGGATCACTTAAGGTCAGGAGTTTGAGATCAGCGTGGCCAACATGGTGAAACCCCGTCTCCTCTTGGAAAAAAAAAAAATATATATATATATATATACACACACACACACACACACACACACACACATATATATATACACAAAAAGAAAAATTAGCTGGGCTTGGTGGTGCATGCCTGTAGTTCCAGCTACTTGGGAGGCCGAGGCAGGAGAATCACTTGAAGCCAGGAGGCAGAGGTTGCAATGAGCTGAGATCATGCTATTGCACTCCAGCCTGGGCAACAAAGTGAGATTCTGTCTCAAAAAAATAGAAATTATTTGGATGTCCACTTCTGGCTAGAATGGAGTAACAGACAGTGAACTTATCTTCTGGCTGAAAATGTACAGAATATATGAGTTGATGGTTTCAGGACACTGGGCATCAAAAGGTAAAGGACAGTAATCCCTGAGAAAAAGGAAATAAACGAAGTGAGCCCTCCACCTGCATCAATTGATGAGAGTCCCTTAAATGCCTGGCTCCAAAAAGGGGACAAATGTAGGCTTTATCTCTTTAAATCATCTGATAAATGCCACTGGGGTCTGGAGAAGCTATTGTAGCCAAGTGGGATTATAGCAGGACGAGCCGCAGACAAAACTCCTTAGATACCGGATTAAAGAAGGAAGAGGTTTTTATTTGGCCAGGAGCGTCCGCAGACTCGCTTCTTAAGAACCAAACTCCCTGAAGACAGAGTTCCTGGCCCTTTTAAGGGCTTACAATGCTAAGGGGTTCCACATGAAAGCGTCGTGATAGATTGAGAGCACATGTGGTTAGAGTGGGGGGGGGTTAATCTTTTAACCTCAGGCCTGGTCATCAGTGGCACCGGCTGGCCTTGCCACTGACTTCATTCCTGTTGTTTTTCAACTTTTACTTCCTCCTCCTCTTCAGAGACAGGAGACAGTAAGAGAAATGACGTCCCTCCTCATTCCTCCCCTTTGAGAACCTCACTCACTAGTGGGAGTTCTCACTCTCAGCTTCACTACCCAGGTCTTCCTACCAATCCAGTTCCATTGATTCCTAGAGTTACATACTGTTTTCCAACAAGGATCAAGTAGTTCTAAAGGGTTATAGCACACATCAGGCTGGTCACTTCCTGAGCTGCATACTTTGTAGTGGGTGGCATTATACACACAAGTTTCTTTTAACGTTCCCATATATTCATAATAACTATAGAACAGAAAGATTGTTTTAATTTGCTGTCCTACCTCGGTGACCTGATGAATACACTGGGAACAGTCCCCAGTTTGAGTAAGGTCAGTGGAAGCCCTTACTGTATAAGTACAAAATTTAAGAAAAATGAATCAAGTGATGAGCTTCCTCATGCTTCGGCCGTGCGTGGACCAGTCAGCTTCCGGGTGTGACTGGAGCAGGGCTTGTCGTCTTCTTCAGGGTCACTCTGCAGGGGTTGTCCGGGCTTGGTCTTGCCTCCCAGGTTTCAGGCGCTGCAGGTTTTACACGGCTGTGGTGGATCCAGGCTGGGATTCCCTCTACCTTCACAGCAGTGGGAGTGATCAGGACGACAGTCTGGGGTCCTTTCCACTATGGGCACAAGGAGGCTGTGTTCTAGTCCTTGATCCACACTCAATCACCTGGGGAGAAAGGGTGAACTGGGGAGAATAAGCTAACAGGGCATCTCTCATTTACCCAGGCTGAGATTGTTTGTGTAATTTTTCCTAAAGCCTATAGCTGTCGCTGTAACTCAACTTCACCTAACTCTCAGGGAGTGCCTGGAAGTCCCCCCAATATGGGAGGGGGCCTATGACATAATATTTCATAAGGGGAATATCCTGTTCTTTTAGAAAGGGTACGTCTAATTGTAAATACCATAGGGAGAGCCTATATCCATTTTAATCCTGTTTCTGACATACTTTCCCTAAACTATTTTTGATAGTCCGATTCATCTGCTCCACCTTTTCAGAACTCTGAGACCGGTAGGCGGCAAGCAGTTTCCATGTGATCCCCAATACTTTTGCCACAAGGTAAGGTATCCCCAATACCAAGTCAGTCACAAACGGTGGCCTGTTATCTGAGCCGATCCGTAAGGGCAGTCCAAATCTAGGAATAAGATCTCAAAGAAGCACATGGGTTACTTCATGAGCTTTCTTGGTTCATGTTGGATAAGCCTCCACCCACCCAGAGTAGGTACACATGAGAACTAGTAAACACTTGTTACCTCCACATTTTGGCATCTCTGTGAAGTCCACCTGGAGATCTTCAAAGGGGGCTGCTCCATAAGCTTGTATGCTGGGCGGAATGGCTGGACCTTGCCTCGCATTATGCTGTCGGCAGGTAACACACCGCTGTGTCACCGTTTTGGCAAGGGCTGACAAATGCGAGATATAGAAATACCAACCTAACAGCTTTTTAAGTGACTCCTGACCTAGATGGGTGGTTTCATGCACAGCCAGTACAATTGCGGCTCCTAGCAGCTGTGGCACAGCTACTCTCCCATCTGGTAACCGAATCCATCCTCCATCACTTGTCCTCCCTCTGCCTGGAGAAAGTCCTTTTCTTCTTTAGAATAAGTAGGTACAAGATCAGGTGCTTGAGGGAGCAGGGGAGCTGTGACTGATGCCCGGAAGGGGGCAGATGCTGCTTTTCAAGCCTCTGAGTCAGCACGGGAATTCCCCAAACCCACCCAGGTGGAAGCTCGCTGGTGTCCTCTGCAATGCGTAACTGCCACCTTGTGGGGTTTCCATACTGCTTCTAATAATTGCAAGATTTCTCGTTGATATTTTATGTCCTTTCCCCCAGAGTTCAGCAGGCCCTTTTTTTTATATGATGCTCCATGCACTTGAAGTGTTAAAAAGGCATACCGAGAATCAGTGTAAATGTTTACAGTCTTACCTTCACTGAGTTCTAAGGCCCGAATTAAAGCAATGAGTTCAGCTTTCTGGGCTGAAGTGCCCTGGGGCAACAATCTGTCTTCAACAGCAGTGTCCAGGGTTACCACTGCATACCCTGCACATCTCTCTCCTTGTGGGTTGATGAAGCTGCTCCCATCCACGTATAATTCCCAGTCTACTGATGCCCAAGGCTGGTCCCGGAGGTCAGGTCTGCTAGAGTAAACTGAGTCCAACACTTCTACACAGTCATGCTCGACAGGGCTCTCTGATACCGGGAGCAAGGTGGCAGAGTTCAGGGTGTTACAAACTTCAATGTTGGTTATATAGGGATTTTTACAGAGCAAACTTTGGTACTTGGTGAGTCTAGCATTCGTTAGCCAATGATGTTCTTTAGTATTCATTAAAGTCACCACAGCATGGGGGGCCTTTATGTTCAGGTTTTGCCTGAGAGTCAGCTTATCTGCTTCTTGTACTAGCAGGGCAGTTGCTGCCAAGGCCCTCAAACATGGGGGCCATCCTTTAGAAACCTCATCTAGTTGTTTAGAGGGGCAGGCCACTGACCTTGGCCAGGGCCCCACAGTTTGGGTTAAAACTCCAACTGCCATCTTTTCTCTCTCTGACACATACAGCGTAAAAGACTGTCAGATCGGGTAGCCCCAGGGCTGGGGCTGACATAAGCTTTTCCTTTAACTCGTGAAAGGCTTGCTGTTGCTGGGGTCCCCGTTCAAAAGGTTCCTGCCCCCACCCCCCCTTTGTGACCTCATACAAAGGCTTGGCTCATACTGCAAAGCTTGGGATCCACAGTCTGCAAAACCCCACAGCTCCTAAGAATTCTCTCACCTGCCTTCTGCTCTTAGGCTCCGGTAGATTGCAAATGACCTGCTTTCTTTCTAATCCCAGGTGGCGCTCCCCCTGTCAGATAGTAAATCCCAAGTGATGTACCTGCTGTCGGCAGATCTGAGCTTTTTTCTTGGACACCTTATACCCACAGTCCTCCAGGTGCCAGAGTAGGGCATCCATTCCCTTGGAGCACCTGACTGCTGTGGGGTGTCCCAGCAGAAGGTCATCAACGTACTGGAGCAACACATACCCTAGGACTCTGGTGGGAAACTTCTGGAGGTCTTGAGCCAACGCCTCCCCGAAGATGGTGGGGGAGTTCTTGAACCCTTGGGGAAGCCAGGCCCAAGTGTACTGAGTAGTGACACCTGACTCCGGATCTTCCCACTGAAAGGCAAACAGCTTCTGGCTCTCAGGGGCTAATCTGATGCTAAAGAAAGCGTCTTTCAGGTCCAAGCAGGTGAACCAGCTGTCCTCAGCTGGCAGCAACCCCAACAATGTGTACGGGTTAGGTACTGTTGGATGTAAAGTCACTGTAGCTTGATTGACCAAGCGCAAATCCTGTACCAGCCTGTAGTCCTTGGTCCCTGGCTTGGAAACAGGCAGGAGGGGAGTGTTCCATGGAGACTGACAAGGAACTATAATGCCAAAGGTTCTCAGGTGCTTGAGATGGACCTGGATACCTTCAAGAGCTTCTCTGGGGACTGGAGACTGTTTTTGCCTGTGGGCCCCAGTCTTTAACTTCTAGAAGTACGGGGGCTTGGTTGACTGCCAAACCTGGAGGGTTGTCTTCCGCCCACACTCTTGGCCACCACTTAGGCCAGAGCTGGTCTTATCTCTTGGCCCAGCTCAGTTAAGAAAAGTCTCCATTCCTCCTCCCGGGGTACCGAAAGGGTCATAATGACTCCCGTTCCAGGTCAGTTTAACAGCAAAGAGCCGTGCTCTGTAAAAGAGATAGTGGCTCTCAGCTTGCTAAGCAAGTCCCTTCCCAGCAAGGGCGAGGGGCAGTCAGGCATGTACAAAAACTGATGAATCATTTTATGTCCTCCCACAGTACAAGTCTGGGGCAAGCAGGAAGCTTGCTTTGCTGAAGCCCCGTGGCTCCGATGATGTCAATGGGCTTTTTGGATAAGGGGGCTACCGGGGCCGTTACTACAGAATGTTCAGCACCGGCATCTACAACAAAATCGATGTCTTTACCCCCAACTGTCTTCCTGACCATAGGCTCTTTGGGGGCACTTGAGCCCGGTCCCCCCTCAGTCTAATAACGCTTCTGCCAGGTTGAGCGGGGCCCCTTCCTCCTTGTCTGGGGCCTCCTGCTCTGAGTCATCTTGTTTTCCTTTTAGCTGAGGGCATTTGTTCTTCCAATGTCCTATTTCTTTACAATAAGCACAGTGGTTATCTGCAAACTCTGACAGCCAGGCTGAGTTTCTTTCTGTGGGGAAAAGAAAGATCAGACTGTTACTGTGTCTATGTAGAAAGAAGTAGACACAAGAGACTCCATTTTGTTCTGTACTAAGAAAAATTCTTCTGCCTTGAGATGCTGTTAATCTGTAATCCTACCCCCAACCCTGTCCTTGCAGAGACATGTGCTGTGGTGACTCAAGGTTTAATGGATTTTGGGCTGTGCAGGGTGTGCTTTGTTAAACAAGTGCCTGAAGGCAGTATGCTTGTGAAAAGTCATCACCATTCTCTTAATCTCAAGTACCCAGGGACACAAACACTGCGGAAAGCCGCAGGGACCTCTGCCTAGGAAAGCTAGGTATTGTCCAAGGTTTCTCCCCATGTGATAGCCTGAAATATGGCCTCGTGGGAAGGGAAAGACCCGATCATCCCCCAGCCCGACACCCCCATAAAGGGTCTGTGCTGAGGAGAATTAGTAAAAGAGGAAAGAAGGCCTCTTGGCAGTTGAGCTAGAGAAAGGCATCTGTCTCCTGCCCGTCCCTGGGCAATGGAACGTCTTGGTGTAAAACCCACTTGTATGTTCTATTTACTGAGATAGGAGAAACCTGCCTTAGGGCTGCAGGTGGGACATGCTAGCGGCGATGCTGCTTTTTATGCACTGAAAATGTTAATGAGGATGTTTGCATATGTGCACATCAAAACACAGCACTTTTCCTTAAACTTATTCATGTCACAGAGATCTTTATTCATGTTTTTCTGCTGACCTCCTCCCTGCTATGACCCTATTGTCCTGCCACTTCCCCTTTTTCCAAGATGGTGAAGATAATGATCAATAAATAAATACTGAGGGAACTCGGGGACCGGTGCTGGCATGGGTCCTCTGAATGCTAAGCGCCCGGTCCCCTGGGCCCACTTTTTCTTTCTCTATACTTTGTCTCTGTGTCTCATTTCTTTTCTCAAGTCTCTCATTCCACCTGACGAGAAACACCCAGAGGTGTGGAGGGGCAGGCGCCCGCTTCCCTTGCCTCTTTGGGGGGACCCCTCAGATGGCTGCAGCTAACAGGTCGGTGTTTCGCCGGGCCTGGCGTTCATTCTCTTTGAGGTTTTCCTTATGGCTTACTGCGTCCCTGTTTACAAACACCTGGTTAGCTATTTCTAATAACTGATGTATTCATCCCTGCAAACCCAGCCTGTTTCTGCAGTTTTCTTCTAATGCCTTCTGCGCTTTGACTAACTAAATCATGCGCTGATTTTCAGGGCTGTTGGGATTGAAGGGAGTATACATACGATAGGCCTCACACAGTCTCTCGTAGAATTGTGCTGGACTTTCTTCTTTTCCCTGAATGACCTCAGAGATCTTGTTAACGTTTGTGGCCTTCTGGGCTCCCTCTTTAATCCTTCCAGGAGAGCTGCCCTGTAGCGGTTCAGCCTTTGCATAGCCTCTCTTTTATCGGGGTCCCACTGGGGGTTGGTTCCTGGGAACTGGGTCCCTACATACTCTCAGGGGTTTTGGTAATCAGCCGGGGCATGTTCCTCCAGCCACTTAGTTGCTGCTTAGAGCATTCTGTCCCTTTCATCTGTGTTAAAGAGGAACATGAGCAACTGGTGGCAATCAGCCCAAGTGGGGTTATGGGTCTGGATAATAGTTTGGAGCAAATCAATTCGAGCTTGTGGCTTTTCAATATAGGACAGGGTATTGTTGTTCCAGTTGAGAAGGTCGGCAGAGGTGAAGGGCTGGTACACAAAAACCCGCGTCTCCACCATGTGCCCATCCTCATCTATCCCAGGATACCGCTGCTGTTTCAGGGGCATTTGTATCCCAGTTTTGGGTTGTAAACGAGCTGCCAAGGGAGGGGTTTCTCCGAGTCTTCACCTCCTCTCTTGTCTACTCTGGGTGGCCTAGGGGTATGTTTGTCTTGCAAAGGCTCAAGCACTGTGGGCTCAAGAGCCGGGAGCCTCTCTTCCTGGTAAGGGGAGGGCACCACTGGGATCACTGGTGCCGTCTCCTGCAATGGATCTTCTGATGTTGGGTCGAACAGAACTTCGGGAGTTGATTTCCCTTGTCGGGTGGAGCGGGATCCTTCCTTGGCTGTCTGTCCCTTTGCTACTAGCACTGCTGCCGCCTGCCCTCTTAGCCACTGTGGGGGGTCTAGCACCAGCTGTAACCGAGTGTCTGTGTATGGGAACTGGTCTGAGTATCCTGACTTACCAGTCCTTAGAAACAAGGGACCCGTCCAGGCTTCCTTCTGATGGCCAGGCCACTTCTAATGTTGGCCAATCTATTTCACACAAAGTTCTAAGTTTTCCTGGTGTCATAGTAACCCCATAGTCTCCACTAAATCCTTCCTTGAAATTTTTCAACATAGTTCCTAGTGGAGTGGGCTCACTTTGTGTCTGACCCATGTTTCCTCGAGACAGAACACCACACGCTCACACCACACGCACACCACAGAATAAAGAATGGGTGAAAAGGGCACACACACACTTTTTCAGTTTACACCAAACCAGAATCAAAACCAAAATCAGAGTATCCAGAAATTCAAGCCAGGTCAAAACCAGAACCAAAGTATCAAGCAATTCAAGTCAAGTCAAAAACCAGAGTGCCGGTACAGGCACGCCGTGGGTGATCAGGCCACGCTTCCGCTCAAATGGAGTGGGCAAGTTCCAAAGACCAGTCTAACCAAGTTTCAGATGCCCAGACTTAAAGTGCCGTTCCTTCCCGGTGTTCAGCCACTGCGTTAATCCTCTGCGGGGGTCTGCTGTGCGCTGCTCTGACGAGACGTTCCACTGGGGCAATTGCCTACCTGGGAGCGCGCTCAGGATCCGTGTCGCTCAAGCTGGCCGGAGTCCCCCGCAGGGATGTTTCATGGGACAGGCCTAAGCTGTCTAAGGGGCTGCCTCGACCACTGTCTGTTAACCACCTCGCTTCCCGGTCAGGGAACCAAGAAATGTAGCAGGACGAGCCGCAGACAAAACTCCTCTGACACCCGATTAAAGAAGGAAGAGGTTTTTATTCGGCCAGGAGCGTCAGCAGACTCATGTCTTAAGAGCCAAGCTCCCTGAAGACACAGTTCCTGGCCTCCTGGCCCTTTTAAGGGCTTACAACTCTAAGGTGTTCCACGTGAAAGGGTCGTGATAGATTGAGAGCACATGTGGTTAGAGGTGGGGGGGGTTAATCTTTTAGCCTCGGCCTGGTCATCAGTGGCACCAGCTGGTCTTGCCACTGACTTCATTCCTGTTGTTTTTCAACTTTTACTTCCTCCTCCTCTTCAGAGACAGGAGACAGTAAGAGAAATGGCTTCTCTCCTCAGGATGAAACCAAGGCTGATGTCTGCTCTGGTCCCTCAGAATACTATTCAGATCACCCAATACGTATTATACAACCCCCAGATTTGCAAGACAAGGTCCTGGCTTTCTGATCTGGCAGCAGCCTGACCCTCCAGTGGGGCTGAGAAATGGTGGGAGGAGGGGTGGGGTGGTAGCCGATTATACTTGCTGCTTTCATACCAAAGTGCAGTAGCCTCCCCCTTCGTGAAGCACTCCACTGGTTGTTCTAAGGGTCCAATCAGGTTCCAGGATTCCAAAATCGTTGATTCCTTTTGCTTTTTCAAGGTCAGGCATTGCTTTGGCGGGGTGCTGATCCTGGAGCTCCCTCCTCTGACCTTTTGCGTGATATCCCTCTCTCCATTCTGGCTTCCTCAAGCCCACCACTAACGTGCTGCTCCATCACCTATCACCACTGGGCCTTCCTCCTGGGTCAGGCAAACTGGAGGGACCATGTAAGTGACAGGCTTCTCTGCACTACCCTCAATATTTTTGTATGTTTTTGAATAAATGAAACTGCTGTTTTTCTGATTATAAGAGAAAAAAACACTCCCTTAAAATATTTGGATGCAGAAACTCTGTATGAAAATTACCCTTTGCTAAGAGATACTCATCCTTAAGATGTTTTATATATATATCTATTAAGAACATTTTTCTATGCATGATTATGTGTACAAAGAGTGGTTTATTCTGTCCTTTTACTTGCTTTTTAAAAAAACTGAGCGTATCTTTGACATCTTTCCATGTTAGTAAGTATAGATTGTCATGATTTTTAAGAACAAAATAATAATTTATTTAACATTTCTCAAACCAATGGACATCTAAATCTTTTCTTTTTATTATTATCTAAATAGTATAATGAGCATCATAACAACTTGTTATGTTTCTTTAATGGTACATTCCTAAAATATGATTTGTTGAGCCAGGTTTTTATGGATTTGGTAAAAATTGCTACATTTTCTTGCAGAAAGTTTGCCCCAGTTTACTCTCCCATTGAAACCGGGGAGGTCCCTTATGCCCCTGGCAGGACATGCAACAGGGGTGTGGCTGCTGGAGCCCCAAGTGGGAGCATGCAGATGGGCAGGTGCAGAGGGTGTGGGGAGTGCTTTTGGGCTCCGGCCCCATGGTGGTGCCTAGGGTGGGGTGTCTACAACTCCCAAAGCCCACGTGGGCATATGTTACAGTGTGTTCTTTCAGCTTTGCCATCTGCAGACGGCTTGTGTTAATCAGCTCAGTAAACCCTCTGCCTTAATGCAAGGGCAGGGGACCAGTGTGACAGCCTGAGTTCTCGCCCAGTGTACCAGAAAAATCAAGGATGAGTACAAGGTTTTATTGTCTGGCGGAGGTGGCTCTCAGTGAGATGGATGGGGAGCTGGAAGTGGGGATGGAGTGAGAAGGTGGTCTTTCCCTGGAGTCAGCCCACCTATCCCCAGCTGAACTCCCCTTGGTGTCTAGACATCCTTCCTCTTCTCCCTTTCTCTGCTGTGTCATTCCACCATTGCTGGTCTGCTGGTGTCTGCTGGTCTGTTCCTCTGCTCCTCTTGACATTCGGCCGCTTGTGTCTGTGCCCGCTAAGGTCTTGGGTTTATACGGGCACAGGGTGGGGGGCATGGTGGACCCAAAGGCAACGTTTTGGGCAGGAAAACAGAAATGCCTGTCCTCACTTAGGGCTTCAGGTCTTCAGGCTTGAGGGTGGGGTCTCTTCCAGGGAACCACCCTCTTCCACCCAGTGTTTCCCTGTCCCCTGTTTGTATCACCATCGGTCACAGTTTGATTTATCTTTGATTCACACCTTAAGTGCCTGCTTCACCACTCCAAGCATATTGGATATTCTCAGTTTTAAAACTATCACATCGGGGCTGGGTGAGGTGGCTCACGCCTGTAATCCCAGCACTTTGGGAGGCCGAGGTGGGAAGATCAGTTGAGGTCAGGAGTTTGAGACCAGCCTGGCTAACATGGTGAAACTCTGTCTCTACTAAAAATACAAAAACAAACAAACAAACTATCACACTGGGATAAAAATATTCCCAGGGTTTGTTTTAATCAGGTATAGTAAGACACACAGACACAGAAATGACTGTCTTGAAGGAAGAAGTTTTTATGTCACAGATTGCTAGAAACAGGAGGCACAGCATGCCACGGTGGGCCACATGGGAAGTGCTAGCATTGGTCAGGAGGTAGAGGAAGCAAGAAGAAAACATGCGCAAGAGCCTTTGTTATGGTTTCTGCAGTTAGGAATGGGAGAGGCAGGCTACACAGGTTTAGGATTGGCTGGTTTGAGTAATTTCAGTGAGCTCTGGGCATAGGATCTATACCTAGTGGCCTGATACCTGGACCTGGGATGATTGTGGAAGGGCAGTGTTGGCCCAGAGTGAGAAGCTGGGGGTGATCTGGGTTCTGGAATGATGAGCTTGCGTGTCAAAGGCACCACCCTAGTTGAGTTGTGTGCTATCTCTATCTCTAGGAATTACCTAACTCTGGGAGAGGCAGTCCCTCTCCCATTATAGAGGCCCTCAATGTCAAAACATCAGAAAATACAAAAACTAAGAAGGCATAGCAATTACAAAGTCTCATGCAGCTGATTTTGTACAAATTGTATTGATTTAGCCCTTGATATTGAACCTAGAAATATATGTCCCACAAAGCCTTGTGAAATACTTGATATTTGACTGTATGCTTCATTGTCTCCTTTATTACATTTGGAGTATTGTGGTGCTTTATTTTAAGAGCAGTTTATATCAATATTACAATGTGCAAAATTTGAACAGTATAAGTTCTTCCCCATATTAAGTTCCCACAGAGGGGCTGGGCACGGTGGCTTACGCCTGTAATCCCAGCACTTTGGGAGGCCAAGGCGGGTAGATCATCTGAGGTCAGGAGTTTGCGACCAGCCTGGCCAACATGGTGAAACCTCATCTCTACTAAAAGCACAAAAATTAGTTGGGCATGGTGGCGTGCAACTGTCATCCCAGCTACTTGGGAGGCTGAGGCAGGAGAATCACTTGAACCCACGAGGCAGAGTGCAACATCACGCCACTGCACTCCAGCCTGGGCAACAGGAGTGAAACTCTGTCTCAAACAAACAAGCAAACAAACAGAAAACCCACAAAAGTTCCCACAGAGCAAAAACAAATCTCAAATAAAATCTACTCCTTCTTAAAAAACTTGTAGTCTCACAATAAGTTAATGCCACAAAATCTCCCCATCACTTTTCCTCACATTGCTTGTCTCCTCACTCTGATGTTTAGGAATTAGTCCAGAGGGAATCCATGTACAAAACTTCTATAATAACTATATGACCTCACATCTGTGAATGTGGCAAAATAAGTCAGGTATTGCAGCATGTCTTCCCTTTGTCCATCATCCACTTACTTCTCTTCCTTTCTAAGAGAATCTCTATTTTATTGGAAGTGGCGACATGTCTAGCCCTAACAAACAAGTGAACAAACAACAGCAACATATGACAACGACCTTCCCCAGCCTGCGTGGCAGGCGGGAGGTCATTGAGATGTGAAAAGAAGATGCTGAGTGGGGATTCTGGGAAACCTCTTGAAATTGATAAACTCCTTTTGCCCTTCCTCTCCTCATCCTGTCACTGGGACAGGACAAGATGGTGGGATCCCCAGCAGCCATTTTGGAAACACAGGGATGAAAGCCTCACTCTGTGGCTGGTGGAGGAGGGGTCTAGAAGGAGCCACATTTCTGGCCTTGGACTTCCCATTCTGGAATTGTCATTATGGAAGACAAAAATAAACCCCTGTCTTGTTTAAATAGATGTAATTGGGATTTTCTGTTACCTGCAGCTGATTTAGAGTCCCAGAGAAAGGCATAGCTCTTGTAATAATAGTAAAATTCTCTTCTACTTCTTCTTCTACTTTCAGTTTTGTTTTTTCTTTCTCTAAAAATAGTCTAAATTGGTGCGTGGAAGGAAGTGGTGTTGAAGTGACATTCAGAGTCAGGTTCTGTTTCCTCCTATCTTGAACCTCCCCAGACATCGGCCCAGCACTCACCAGCACAGTGATGGGTGTGAGCCCCCACTACACAGGCTTCTCACGGCCTCCTGAACCTCCTTGTTCCTCAGGCTGTAGGTGAAGGGGTTTAGCATAGGGGTCACCACAGTGTACATGATGGTTGCTATGATATCCTGGGCTGAAAAGGAGTCTGGGGGTCATATGCAGATCCCCAGGACAGTTCCGTAGAACAGGGTGACCACAGACAGGTGAGAGCTACATGTGGAACATGCCTTGCGCCTTCCTGTGGAGATGGAATCTGGGGAATGGCTGCAGCAATGCAGATGTAGGAGACCAAGATGGGTACACAAGGAGCCAGGAACAGGACCACAGCCTCCAGGAATACACGCTGATTGACATGTGTGTGTGAGCAGGCAATCTTCATGAGCAGGTAGGCGTCGCAGTAGAAGTGTGAAATCTTCTGGGCAGAGGAGCAAAAGGCCAGTCTGCTCATGAAGACCGTGTTTTTGACCGTCTCAAAAAAAAAAAAAAAAAAAAGAGATCGTCCGTGTTGCTGCCACGTGGTTGGCCAGGAGCTTGGGGATCAGGTTGGTGATGAAGCAGATGTCGACAAAGGAGAGATGGGTGAAGAAGAAGTACATGGGGGTGTGCAGGCGAGAGTTGGAGCCGATGCCCAGGATGGTGAGGGTGTGACTAAGTACATACACAGGAAGAGCCAGAAGAGGGCCCCATGCTGCCCTGAATCACTGGTGATGCCGAGCAAGAGGAACTCGCCGACTCTTGTCTCGTTCGCCTTATCCCTGGACATCTCACTGCAGCTCAGGGAGGTAGCAGGCTGCACAGACCGCAGGGGAAAGGCACTCAGCAGAGCCCGGGCTTGCTTTATGTTCAGAATTAGATTGCAGTTCATTTGCAATTAGATAAATGAACAGAGCTTCAGTCTGTAACAACCGTCACTTTTTACTCAGTGCTTTTTTTTTTTTTTTTTTTTTTTTGAGATGGAATTTTGCTCTTATTGCCCAGGCTGGAGTGCAGCAACACGGTCTCGGCTCACTGCAACCTCTGCCTTGCAGGTTCAAGCGATTCTCCTGCCTCAGCCTTCCAAGCAGCTGGGATTACAGGCACTTGTCACCATGCCTGGCTAATTTTTGTATTTTTACTAGAGACAGAGTTTCACCGTGTTGGCCAGGCCGATCTCGAACTCCTGACTTCAGGTGATCCACCCACTCAGCCACCCAAAGTGATGGGATTACAGGCGTGAGCCACCATGGCCGGCCAACTCAGTGTTTTTTGAGTGCCATCATGTGAAGGACTTTACATACACTATTGCTTTTAATCCCTGCCTTATAAAATAGGTACTTTATCCCCATTTTTCAGAGGAAGTAACTGAGCAAATCAGAGTAAGTGATTTGCTCAGTTACTTCATCTGCTGAAGAGACTTACTCTGCTGAATCCTGAGCCTGTGCCTCAGTCATCATGCTGCAGAGGGCCAGCCTGCTTTGTTCTCAGACGCTGGGGCTGAAGGCAGCATCCCTGTCTTTGACCTTAATTCAGCCAGCATGTCCTCATCACATAACTGTGAGTGGAGGGGAGTCAATGGCAATTAGAGATGGGCCCTCGTCTAAAAGCGCTGACAGATAGGCAGAGCCTAGTGTGGAAAGATGTTGGTGAACGCTCCCAAAATGTTACAATGGAAGATGTGATGAGCATATGAAGGCCTGGAGCGGGCTTTGCTGACTGGAAGCCTGCAGACCGTGGTGTCCAGTTCTATATACGAGTCTCTTCTAGACTGTCTGGGTTTTGGCCACTAGAAAATGTATGTTCAGGGCTGGGTGCGGTGGCTCACGCCTGTAATCCCAGCACTTTGGGAGGCCGAGGCAGGCGGATCACAAGGTCAGGAGTTCAAGACCAGCATGACCAACATAGGGAAACCCCGTCTCTCCTAAAAATACAAAAATTAACCGGGCGTGGTGCCACATGCCTGTAATCCCAGCTATGCGGGAGTCTTAGGCAGGAGAATTGCTTGAATCTGGGAGGCGGAGATTGCACTGAGTCGAGATCACACCACTGCACTCCAGCCTGGATGACAGAGTGAGACTCTGTCTCAAAGAAAAAAAAAAAAGGGGGGGCGGGGGAAGAAAGAAAATGTATGTTTTCACAGCCTGGAGATGCTGTTACCAGCCTGGCCTTCCCCACTGACCAGCTGTGTGATCTTGTACTGCTCCTTCTCTGCTGTGGGCCTCACTGTGTTGTCTGCAAAGGCTTTGTATACAGTGACCCCAAAAGTCCCTAAAGGGCCAGGCCTGCACACTTTCAAGATTCCATCCTATGAAACCCAACAAACCAACCTTGCATGACCCTTGTCTTACATAGTAGAGTTTTGAGAAAGCCCAGAATTACATCCACCAATCCTGGTGCACGACACCAGCATCTCTCACCCGGGACACTACAGACATTGTTTCCACCCATGCCAGGATACTGGCTTTCCTCCCTTCAGCAGCGGGAATAAGCTGCTCAAAACACAAAGGTGGCCGGGCATGGTGGCTCACGCCTGTAATCCCAGCACTTTGAGAGGCTGAAGCAAGTGGATCACTTGAGGTCAGGAGTTTGAGACTAGCCCGGCCAACATGGTGAAACCCCTTCTGTACTAAAAATACAAAAATTAGCCCGGTGTGGTGATGATGCAAGCCTGTAATCCCAGCTACTCAGGAGGCTGAGGCACGAGAATCTCTTGAACCCAGGAGGTGGAGGTTGCAGCGAGCTGAGATCATGCTACTGCACTCCAGCCTGGGCAACAGAGTGAGACTTTGTCTCAAAACAAAACAAAACAAAAGCTGCAAAGGGATCCTAACACTCTTCTGCTCAAAACTCCCCAATAGAAGCTCATCACACTCAGACTAAGGCCCAGCCTCCTGACCTCAGCCCATCTGTCCCTTCTTGGCTTGTTCCCATGTACTCCTTCTGACTGTATCTCCTGCCAGCCACTCAGGACTACCCTGCCCCTGGGCCTTTGCACTGGACGTTTTCCCAGCTGGCATTCTCTCTGCCTGGACCTTCATGGGGCTGGTGCCCTCTTGCCATCTCTGCTTTCACTCAAATAGCACCTCCTTGGAAGGTCCTCTCTGTGCAATTTTGAGTAGCCCCTCCTCCCATAAGTCTCTCTGAATCCTGCTTTATTGTGTTTGCAGCATGTATCTCTGTGCAAGGTGATCCTGTTCACTGACTCTTTTATGTGTTGGGGGCTGCACCAGGGGTGGTGGAGAATGAAAGAACACACACAAAGACAAAGACACACAGAGAACATGGCGGCCGCACTCAGAGCCTCCGCCTCACTTTATTTATACTCCATAAACCTCACGTCAGCAGAAAGAATGCAATGCAAAACAAACTTTCTTTTCCCACATGTAACCTTCTACTCAGTACCTTGTTTCTATATTCTTTCTTATTTACCCGCCTTCTTGGCGCCTACGGGAGTTCATTAAAAGTTCAGTTGGAGATACTGTCCTTGAGCCCTATCTATTCTCAGCATACTGTTTTCAAAGGCCCCTGCATTTATGGCCTGTTTCCCCCATGAGGCTGTGCTCTCCTGAGAACAGGCTTGCATCTGTCTCACTCACTGTTGTGTCCTCAGTGACAGGAACAATACCTGGCACATGGTAGGTGCTCAATATATTCATCAAATAAAAGAATAAACTATTATAAAGGCATTGTACATCAAAATCTACTTGTGTAAAATGCAGACATGGTGTTTGATGAGAAATGTTTGGGGCCAGGTGCAGTGGCTCATGCCTGTAATTCCAGCCCTTTGTGAGGCCGAGGCGGCCAGATTACCTGAGGTCAGGGGTTCAAGACCAGCCTGGCCAATGTGGTGAAACCTGTCTCTACTAAAAATACAAAAATTAGCTGGAGGGCATGGTGGCGGGCACATGTAGTACCAGCTACTTGGAAGGCTGAGGCAGGAGAGTCACCAGGAGGTGGAGGTTGCAGTGAGCTGAGATTGTGCCATTGCACTCCAGCCTGGGCGACAGAGCGAGACTCCGTCTCAAAAAAAAAAAAAAAGTTTGGAATGCATTTAAGAAATAAAATGATCACTTAAAGCATGAAGTGCAGGCCTTTCTAAGTGAGCAGAGGAGAGGGAGGCAGTGTCGAGTCAGTGTCAGTGTGGGAAGGTCCACAGTTGCATGTCAACAGGAGCTTCCTCAGCTACATCTATGGGAAGGATGGCTGTGTGGCCTGCGTATGATCCAGGACCTGTGACCCGCGTAGACTGGAGAGGCACACTAGCTCCTGTGAGCCAGACCTGGCCTGCAGGTGTATTTAGTTTGGACACTTCATGTTTTACAAAACATCTCACATGGCCTGACATTTTAAAAAACAAAGATTCCAGATAAAATCTGCATTTCTGGTTCTTGGTAAATAGGCAGACCTAGTAACACTGGACTCCTGTCCTTGCAGCATTGCAAATCAGTTGGAAAATACTCACTGAGCACTCACTATGCAAAACACAAGCCCTGGGCTTAGCTCTGTATGGAGTCCTGGTGTATCCCTTAGAGCCGGCCTCTGTGGGAGGTTTGTGATGTCCTCATTTTGCTCGTGGCAGGAGAGGCACAGCAGAGTCCAGGGACTCCCCCGGGGTGGCAGAGCTGCAGACCTCCTCTCCAGGCTGCCCTGTGCTGGCAGATTTTTATCAACGTGGTTGCTGTCTGTTCTGGCCCCAGGAATCACCCGGGAAAAGTTGACTCGCATTCCATGTGGCTTCCTTTCTGGGGTCTACTGGAAACTATCACGATTTCTTGAAATTTCCTTATCCCCAGAAAGTCTAAATTCTGAAAGATTTTTCAAAGCTAGAATGAAGAATTTGTAGAATTCAGTAGGTTAGGGAAAGCTTACTTTGACTTTAGACACAGAGTTGTTCATGTCTACAATTTTAAGCAAAACAAAACAAAACATCCACTTGGAACCTTAACCTACTGCTGTCAGCATTCTGTCCCATCCCCTCCCTCCCTCCTGCCCTCCTGCCCCACAAGGCAGTTCTTCATGTCACAGTAGTTTATTGACCTATTTTGCTTTGAATGATGTTTTCAACCAAAATCTTGTATTAGATATGATTTCTCAAGACTAGTTTTTGTCTTGTTATGATAAATGTTAAAGACATAGGCAGGGCGTGGTGGCTTATGCCTGTAATCCCAGCACTTTGGGATGCTGAGGTGGGCTGATCATCTGAGCCTGGCCAACATGGTGAAACCCCATCTCTACTAAAAATACAAAATTAAAAAAAAATTAGCCAGGTATGGTGGCAGTCACCTGTAATCCCAGCTACTTGGGAGACTGAGGCAGGAGGATCACTTGAACCCGGGAGGTGGAGGTTACAATGAGCTGAGATCATGCCACATAGGTGAATTTTAAAGCAATAGAAATTACTTGAAACAACTGGATCACCAGGCAGTTTTTGGTATTATATTCTATAGGGAACTTGTGTTGTAATTATGCTTTTTTAGTGTGGGATTTGACTGGCACCATAGAGTGTGAATCCTTTTCTTTTCCTTTTTTTTTTTTTTTTTGAAACAGGGTCTTGCTCTGTAACTCACGCTGGAGTACAGTGGCACAATCATAGCTCACTGCAGCCTCAGCCTCCTGAGTATCTGGGACTACAGGCATGCACCACTATGCCCCATTAATTTTTTATTTTTATTTTTCGTAGAGATTGGGTCTCACTGTTTTGCCCAGGCTGATATTGAGCTCTAGTCCCAAGCAGTCCTCCTGCCTCAGCCTCCCAAAGTGCTGGGATTACAGGTGTGAGCCACCATGACCTGAGTGTAAATTCTTAAGGGACATCTATAGCTACTTCCATGCAAATTCAAGTAGTAGAGAACAGGGACCAGACTCTGCCATCTAGGAAGCGCTAACTAGACTCACAGTTGATATGCTGTTTAAAGCCAAGGAGGTGTGGGGAGAATTGAGGCAGGTTGGAAATTCATGAGGAGTTGTCATGGGAAGTGGCACCTGGCTTGTGTGGACTGTGAGATCATAGAATGTGCTTACACATATTTTCTTTTAAAAATCCACATTGCTGGCTGGGTGCGGTGGCTCACACCTGTAATCCCAACACTTTGGGAGGCCGAGGCAGGCGGATCATGAGGTCAGAAGTTCGAGACCAGCCTGGCCAATATGATGAAACCCCATCTCTACTAAAAACACGCACACACACATACACATACAAATAGCTGGGCGTGGTGGCGGCGCCTGTAATCCCAGCTACTCTGGAGGCTGAGGCAGAAGAATTGCCTGAACCTGGGAGGCGGAACTTGCAGTGAGCCAAGATGGTGCCACTGCACTCCAGCCTGGGCAACAGAGCGAGACTCCATCTCAAAAAAAAAAAAAGAAAAATCCATGTTGCTTACTGTGTTGTTTGGTAGTCTTACATGAAAATGTTAAATGGCCTGTCTGTCTGTGCAGGGCCCTCTCCACGGCTCCCATCCCGTCGCCAGCACCTCCATGCTGGGCAGGGGTGGAGGCAGAGGAAGGCAGGTGACTCTGCAACTCCTTACCTCACCCTGGCTCATGGTTAGTCGAGAAACGGATTTGATTCCTGAGCGAATTGCTCTTCTCCGTTTCCTCGTCTACCCGGTGGGGGCGCTATGGTGAGGAGCAGGGAGAGGGCGTATGTACTGCCTGCACAGTCCTGGTAGGGCAGATGGCAGGGAGCTATAGCTACAGCCGCGGCATCCTTTTTTCAGCTCCCATAAGCGGTGGTGTGGGACACTGAGAGAAGCAACCTGGAGGCCTGCCCCTCGTGCTGAGAAGTCCTTGGGTGGAAGCTGATGTGACAGGAGGGCGTGAGTCCGCTAAACTCACATCCACATGGTGTCTTTGCCTGAGCCACTTTGCCATCCCGGTGTCCCCTGGTCTTACCCGGCTGCCTGTGCTGATCTTAATTCCTTTCCTGATTCCAGCACTCACACCTTCATTTCCCTCTGGGGCCTGACAGAGGTGGTTGCCCCACACGGAGCAGGGAAGGCGCAGCAGGGAACGTGGCAGGGTGTGGCGTGGTTCACCTCTCACCTTGGGAAAACCCTTTTCTTTGGAACATCTCTGGAGGTGACAGTGCTCCCCTTGCATGGCCACAGCGATGGGCACCTGCTCCTTCTTGAACTTCTTGGTTCAAGTGTCCATGAATCGGTGCCTCATGGTCATCCTGAGGTCTTATTTGTTGGCTTGTGGGGTTGTTGTTTGAAGCAAACTTGATCAAGTCATTGTGTGGAAGGTCTTCCTTTGAGAATGTGGCATCTGCAGTTACCTGAGCGAGGTTGGGGTTGGACATATCGGGGCCACTGTACCCGTTACTGAATTTTGTACCTTGTGTTCCATATAGAGTTAATGAGAAAGCACAGCACTCACAGGCCATGATCGAAATAACAGCTAAAAATGTCTAGCTGCCTCAAATGTGTGAAGATTTGTGCTTGCGTTACCTGACTTAGCTTTCCGCAGCCCTGTGAGGGAGGCGGGTAGGACAGCAGGTGCAATCACCCATAGGTCCAGAGCCAAAGCTCAGCAAGTTTGAGAGGAAGTCATCTGGTTATAGACTTGCAGGATCTATAACCCTGCAAGTTAGGGAGAGAAGGGTGGCAGCCTTCTCTCCCTCACTGCTCTGGGGCAGGGGAGCAATGCCTGGGGTCCTGGGCAGCTCAGTCTGTCTTCGTATCCTCTGGGCTGGAGCACAGTCCCTTTCCATCAGCGTGTAGGGGTTTTATGGCCCCCGCCATAGAGTGAACCCCCAGAGTTCCTATTACAGGCAACCCACAGGGGGATGTGTCTGGGTTCTGCAGATCACAGTAGAATCCACCTCCCCAGGGGCTGAAGAAGAAAGGAAGATTGGTGTTCATATTGCAGGTCGGGTTGTAGGATTTTTCTTGTTGAAACTTTCAAGGGTACTTCAATCCCTGGCTGGCATGTGAGCCTCCCTAAATCTCACACTGAAGAGGGCTGACCATGTCCTTTCCAAATATTCTTTGTTCCATTTTATGCTCATCAAAAGTTTGAGTAAAGAGGTGAAGTATCTACCTTATCCTCTGATTATTCAGAATATGTATTTTAGGGGATTGGTTAGAATGGCAAAAGATGTTAGGAACCAGCTGTCACGTGATGGGGTGATTGTGCCAGGAAATAGGGCTTGGTCGGTGGCCTGTGTCAGGTTGGATGGATCTGAGTGTTGGGGATTAGGATTCCCAGTCCCCTTGTTGTTTACTGGGGTTGCAGTCTACCTTACTGGCTTCCATGGGGTCGTTTGATGCTGTAAGCAATTTTGACAGTCATTGTGATTACTTCTGTGGCTACACTTAGGGGGTTATCAAAGTCTCTACTGACCAGAGCCTGGAACTCCTGTGATAAAAATTTCTCATCATGTTCTGCTTGGAGAATTAGGAAGCCACATACTTGAGATTTGTTCTGGTTCTGATATTGGCTGAGATCAATGCATTTATGAAATAAACCATACCAAGGATGCCATGATGACCTTCTTGTTCATGTCACATGAAGCACATTCCTCAGAAGTTACTTGGCGATCTGTCCGGTCTTGGTTTCTGGATTAGATCTAGGCACACAATCCAGAAACATCCAGACTTCCCTTTCTTTGGTCTGCAGTCACTGGGGTCCCTGGCCACAGTGTGGGAGTCAGCCCCCTCCCCCCAACTTAATGAGTGAGGAAGGAAGTGGGAAGAAATGAGCATAACTTCATTATTCCTCCATTTTTATCTCTTTTTAGCTCATAGGACTTAATGGTGAAGCCCAAGATCAATTAAGAGTAGCAGGTTATCAGGCCGGGCACGGTGGCTCATGCCTGTAATCCCAGCACTTTGGGAGGCTGAGGCAGGTGGATCACCTGAGGTCAGGAGTTCAAGACCAGCCTGGCCAACATGGTGAAATCCCGTCTCTACAAAAATACGAAGAAACATTAGCCGGGCTTGAGGCAGATGCCTGTAATCCCAGCTACTCAGGAGGCTGAGGCAGGAGAATCACTTGAACCAAGGAGGTAGAGATAGCGGTGAGCCAGGATCGCACCATTGCACTCCAGCCTGCATGACAGAGCAAGATTCCATCTCAAAAAAAAAAAAGAAAAGAGTAGCCAGGTTATCAAAAGGATCCCCCAGGAACATCTACCACATCCCCTTTATCTCCTGGTGACCCACCTGTTCAGTGGTTCAGATCTTGCTTCCAGAAATGAGTCAGAAGATGACTCTTCCAGTTAACTTAGTGGCCATGGTACATACTGGAAAGATTTTCTTCCATCCTGTTACTTCATGTCCTAGCTCATTGAAGGGCTGGCTGGCGAGCACTGCATGTCATATCATCTGGAATCATTACAGTGTCAGCAGCATTTAAATGGACAGCATCTGGGCTGGGTGTGGCGGGTCACACCTGTAATCTTAGCTCTTTGGGAGGCCGAAGCGGGCAGAACACTGGAGGTGAGGAGTTTGAGACCAGCTTGGTCAACATGGTGAAACCCCATCTCTACTAAAATTAGCCGGGCATGGTGGTGAGCACCTGTAATCCCAGCTACTCAGGAGGCTGAGGCAGGGGAATCGCTTGAACCTGGGAGGTGGAGGTTGCAGTGAGCTGAGGTCGTGACATTGCACTCCAGTCTGGGTGACAGAAGGAGATTCTGTCTCAAAAAAATAAATAAATAAAATAAAATAAATGCACAGCATCTGAATCTTTCTCATTTCATTCCTAGAGATCATTAAAACCCACGTCTCCTGAGTTTATTTCTGTCTGTGACAGTTTCTCAATTTTTCCTGGTTTTTTTTGTGACCCTAACACTTCTGAAGAGTCCTGGTTAAGAATTTTGTATGATGTCTTTCTATTAGCTGTTCTCTAACTTTTCTCATGATTAGACTGTGCAGGGGAAGATCACCTCCAACTTCCCCTTACCTCTTATGTGGACTCTCAGACTGGATCTAGGAACCAAATGGACACCAAGCAGATTGACAAGAGAAAAGCATACAAAATCGATCAGTTTTACATGTCATGGTGTAAAAGTAATTGCGGTTTTGGCATTGTTGAAATTTGCCATTTGATATTGGAATACATTCTTTTTTTTTTTTTTGAGACGGAGTCTGGCTCTGTCGCCCAGGCTGGAGTGCAGTGGCCGGATCTCAGCTCACTGCAAGCTCCACCTCCCGGGTTTACGACATTCTCCTGCCTCAGCCTCCCGAGTAGCTGGGACTACAGGTGCCCGCCACATCGCCCGGCTAGTTTTTTGTATTTTTTTTAGTAGAGACGGGGTTTTAACGTGTTAGCCAGGATGGTATCGATCTCCTGACCTCGTGATCCGCCCATCTCGGCCTCCCAAAGTGCTGGGATTACAGGCTTGAGCCACCGTGCCCGGCTGGAATACATTCTTAAATAAATGTGGTTATGTTATACATCATTTTAATGCACATTTCTTTTTTTGGCTAATGACATTACTTGCTGTTTATTTTATGTGTATTCTAGACTATGAAAGTGATGTTAGACAAAAAGTAGATTTGAGCAATTTTACTATTCGAGTTCAAAATGGGTCATAAAGCAGCGGAGATAACTCTCAACATCAACAACGCATGTGGCCCCGGAACTGCTAATGAACGTACAGTGCAGTGGTGGTTCAAGAAGTTTTGCAAAGAAGACAAGAGCTTTGAAGATGAGGAGCGTAGTGGCCGGCCATGGGAAGTTGACAATGACCAATTGAGAGCAATCATGGAAACTGATCCTCTTATAACCACACGAGAAGTTGCCGAAGAACTCAATGTCGACCGCTCTACAGTCGTTCAGCATTCGAAGCAAATTGGAAAGGTGAAAACACTCAAAAAGTGGGTACCTCATGAGCTGAGTGAAAATTTAACAAATCATTATTTTTAAGTGTTCTTTTATTCTACACAACAATAATGAACTCTTTCTCCATCGAATTGTAACATGCGACAAAAAGTGGATTTTGTATGACAACCAGCCACCATCAGCTCAGTGGCTGGACCGAGAAGAAGCTTCAAAGCACTTTCTAAAGCCAAACTTGGACCAGAAAAAGGACATGGCCACTGTTCGGTGGAGTGTCACCGGTCTGATCCACTACAGCTTTCTGAATCCCAGCCTAACCATTACATCTGAGAAGCTTGCTCAGCAAATCGACAAGATGCACCAAAAACTGCAGCCAGCGTTGGTCAAGAGAGGGCCCAAATCTTCTCCATGGCAATGTGTGTCTGCAAGTCACACAACCAATGCCTCAAAAGTTGAGTGAATTGGACTATGAAGTTTTGCCGCATCCACCATATTCACCTGAACTCTTGCCAACTGACTACCATTTCTTCAAGCATCTGGGCAGCCTTTTGCAGAAAAATGCTTTCACAACTAGCAGAATGCAGAAAATGCTTTTCAAGAGTTTGTTGAATCCAGAAGCACAGATGTTTAATCCAGAAGCACAGAAATAAACTTATTGTTGACAAAAAAACCTGTTGATTGTAATGGTTCCTATTTTGATTAATAGAGATGTGTTTGAGCCTAGTTATAATGATTTTTAAATTTATGGTCTGAAACCACAATTGCTATTGTACCAACATGGGAATCTTCACAAGGGAGTGACGTCTGAAGAAGTGGCCAAAGCAAGATGCTTTCATACTTTTTAAGACACATAGTGATTAAATTATGAAGAAATGACAGGCCAAAGGGGACCTGCTGGGGCAGTTAATTCTAGTGAGTCACTAGGGGATATATGGGAGGTGTCAAGCCAGTGGAAAGTAAGGGTTGTGTCTGGGCACAGTGGCTCACACCGGTAATCCCAGCACTTTAGGAGGCTGAGACGGGTGGATCACGGTGAAGAGAGGTAAAGAGACTGAGACCATCCTAGCCAACATGGTGAAACCCCCTCTCTACAAAAGATACAAAAATTACCTGGGCGTAGCGGCATGTGCCTGTATTCTCAGCTACTCAGGAGGCTGAGGCGCAGGAGAATGGCTTGAACCCGGGAGGCCGAGGTTGCAGTCAACTGAGATCGCACCATTGCAGCCTGGCGACAGAGCGAGACTCCGTCTAAAATAAATAAATAAATAAATAAATAAATAAATAAATAAATAAATAAAGGGTTGCTTAAGAAAATTTATTTTTCAGGTCCTTTGCAGCCCTAATTTTCAGTCTCTGGTGATAAGGGACTATTTTCTTGCCATATCACTGGGAGGAATCTTTATGGCTTGCTGCGTGCAGGAAGTGACAGGTCAGCTAGCCCTTTCTGAAGCTACAATTTCTCCATTGTTTTTCATTCAAAATAATCAATATGCCAATTCAGGATATTTTGGGTTAGCATGTCCTTGACTCCTTTAACTGCCACTAATGGTTTTGGGGGAAGAACCCCAGAGAGGTGAAATATTTTTATCATACGGGAGATATGTGGTATCAGCATGACTTATCCCTGATAATGTTAACCTTCCTCACTTGTTTAGGGTAATGTTTACCAGGCTTTTCCACTGTAAAGATTGTTTGTTTTCCAGCCTATACTTTGTTCTTTGGAAGCAAGTCACTAAGTCCAGCCCACCATCAAGTGAGAGGAGAGGATTAAGCTTCATCTTCTGGTGGGCGGGTTTGGGGGTGGGAAAAGTGTTCACAGATATCACGTGGAATTCTTCTGTAAGGAAAATTTGTTTCTTCTCCCACACTGATTTATTTAATCACCCGTTTTCATCAGTATGGACTAGCTTATATTTATTTCATACCTTGGTTTATAATCTGATATGAAGGTCTTCAAAAAGTTCATGGAAAGTATGTATTAATATTATGAAAAAACTATACATGGATTTCAAGCATTTTTTGCATCAAAATAAACTCATGCTAACATGTTATAACATGTCTGAACAGAATCTAGTTTGAGGCACTAGGAAGGATAAGACATCAGTTTGAAAAGAGCCCCTATCAGAAAAACATGAATTCTGCTAAATTTGAAACAGGGACAGACATTGAATTAGTGGAGGAGAAACAAACATCAAACTGAAGCCCGGGTGGAAGAATGGTGAAATCACTGATGCTTTGTGAAACGTTTATGAGGACAATGCCCCAAAGAAATGAGCAGTTTGCAAATGGATACATTGTTTTAAGAAGGGAGGAGATGAGATGATGTTTAAAATGAAGCTAGCGGGGGCGGAGTATCTTCATCAATTTGCAAGGAAAAAATTCATCTTGGTCTTGCCCTAATAGAAGAGGACTGGCAATTAAGAGCAAAAACAATAGCCAACACCATAGACATCTCAACTGGTTCAGCTTACACAATTCGGACTGAAAAAAATAAAACTTTCTGCTCGATGAGGGCCAAAACCATTGCACCCAGATCAGCTGCAAACAAGAGCAGAGATTACCATGGAAATTTTAGACAAGTGGGATGAAGATCCTGAAGCATTTCTTCAAAGACATGTAACAGGAGATGGAACATGGCTTCACCAGTACAATCCTGAAGACAAAGCAGTGGCTACCAAGTGGCAGAAGGGGTCTAGTTACAGCAAAAGCAGACCAGTCAAGAGCAAAGATCATGGCAATTGTTTTTTGGAGATACTCAAGGCATTTTGCTTGTTGACTTTCTGGAGGGCCAATGAACAATAACGTGCTTATTATGAAAGTGTTTTCAGAAAGTTGGGGCCAAAGCTTTAGCAGAAAGCTTAAAAAAAAAACAAAAAACTTTAGCCCAGGAAAGCATCACCAGAGAGTCCTTCTCCACCACGACAATGCTCCTGCTCATTCCTCTCATTAAACGAGGGCAATTTTGCAAGTTTTGCTCTTGTGCAATGGTGCAATCTTGGCTCACCACAACCTCTGACTCCTGAGTTCAAGTGATTCTTCTGCCTCGGCCTCCTGAGTGCTGGGATTACAGGCATGCGCCACCACGCTCTGCTAATTTTGTATTTTTAGTAATCAGGGTTTCTCCATGTTAGTCAGGCTGGTCTTGAACTCCCGACTTCAGGTCATCTGTCCGCCTCAGCCTCCTAGAGTGCTGGGATTACAGGCACGAGCCACTGCGCCTGGCCTTGCAAATGTTTCTATTGGAAATCATTAGGCTTCACCTTACAGTTCTGATTTGGCTCCTTCTGACTGTTGTTTGTTTGTTTGTTTTCTAATCTTAAAAACATCTTTAAAGGGCACCCATTTTTTTCTTCCATTAATAATGTAAAAAATGCTGTATTATCACAGTTGAATTCCCAAGACCCTCAGTTCTTTAGGGATGGACTAAATGGCTGGCATCATCACTTATACGTGTCTTGAACTTGATGGAGCTTCTGTTAAGAAATAAACTTTGTATTTTTAATTTTTACCTTTCTTACTTTTTTTTTTTTGAGACAGAGTTTTGCCCTTGTTGCCCAGGCTGGAGTGCAATGGTGCGATCTTGGCTCACCGCAACCTCCGCCTCCTGGGTTCAGGCGACTCTCTTGCCTCAGCCTCTCGAGTAGCTGGGATTACAGGCATGCGCCGCCCTGCCTGGCTAATTTTGTATTTTTAGTAGAGATGGGGTTTCTCCATGTTGATCAGGCTGGTCTCGAACTCCTGACCTCAGGTGATCTGCCCACCTCGGCCTCCCAAAGTGCTGGGAGCACAGGCATGAGCCACTGTGCCCAGCCCTAATTTTTATCTTTAAGTTGCGTTTTTTTCCATGAACTTTTTAAAGTCCCCTCATACTACTCTGTTTATTGCTTGAATTGTTCCAGTTTTGGCCATCGGTAGCTTTTTCACATTGGCTGCTGTGTCTCTTTGACGTACACCCATCCTCTGTTCTGGTTTCTGTTTCTTCGTTGTTGGTTTTTTTCTTTTTTTTCTTTGAGACAGTCTCCCTCTGTCTCTCAGGCTGGAGTGCAGTAGTGCAGTCTTGGCTCACTGAAACCTCCGCCTCCCAGGTTCAAGTGATTCTCCTGCCTCAGCCTCCCAAGTAACTGGGATTATAAGCACCCATCACCACGCCCAGCTAATTTTTGTATTTTTAGTAGAGACAGGGTTTTGCCACGTTGGCCTGGCTGGTCTTGAACTCCTGACCTCAGGTGATCTGCCTGCCTCAGCCCTGCAGAGTGCTGGGATTACAGGCCTGAGCCACAGCACCCGGCCTGTTGGTTTTTTTTAGTGTTTCCTTACTTTCTTACACTACAGGATGCCCCAGGCTTATCTACGCTTTCCCTACCTCAGGCCTAGAATCAGCCATTTATTCTAGGAACTCAAATCAGTGATCTTTGACCAGCAGCACAATAAACATGAAGTTCAGAGCAGCTAAAAGATGACCTGTTTGAAAATAGGCTCAGCATACAAAAATTAGCTGGGCATGGTGGTGGGCACCTGTAACTCCAGCTACTTGGAAGGCTGAGGCACAAGAACCTCTGAAACCTGGGAGGTGGAGGTTGCAGTGAGCCGAGATTGTGCCACTGCACTCCAGCCTGGCTAATTAGAAAAAAAAAAAATTGTTTTTAAGATAGGGTCTCACTATGTTGCCCAGGCTAATCTCACACTCTTGGGCTCAAGCAATCCTTCAACCCGGGCCTCCCAAAGTGCTGGGATTACAGGCATGAGATACTGTACCCAGCCTCATTTTTTTTTGCATTTGGATATCCAGTTGTTTTAGCACAATTTGTTGAAAAGATTGCTTTCTCCACTGAATTACCTTTGTACCTTTCTCAAAATTGATTGTTCACTTCAATAGCAGTGAGCACACCTAGTACCCAGATCTTGGTTTTTAAAACCATTCTTGAGTGAAACAATCTAGAACTCCTTGAAGTGGCTGATTTTAGGACTGAGGCAGGAAGTACACAAGATGAGCCTGGAGCATCTTGTAGCACCAGAAAGTAAGGAAGTGCTGAAGAAAGAAAAACCCTATTTGGTAGGGTTATATGACAGGAGCTGACTGAAAGAGCTCCCAATGGTCAAAGCTGGAACAACTGGAGCAGCAGAATAAATAAAGTAATGTTGAATTATAACCCAGAGTATACAGCAAATATCCATGAATTCATACTCATGGATATTTTCATAAAAGTTTCTTATGCAGTTGGAAAGAATGTGTATTCTGTTGTGTTGGGTGGAGTATTCCATAAATGTCAGGTTAAGTCGGTTGATAATGCTGTTCAAATATACAATATCCTGCTCATTATCTGAAAGACAATGAAATCTCTGGAAGATTGGGAGAGGGAGATTGAAATCTTGTAATTATGAATGTGTCTATTCCTCTGTGCTGTTCTATTAGATTTTTCTTCCTACATTTTGAAACTCTGTTATTAGATATGTTGAAGTCAAATAAAATATAGAGATGAATCTCTAAATTTAAAATGTTTTATTTTGGAAGCAAGAATTGCAGTTTGGGACATACACACAGACCAGGTGATTTTTGGTATGTCTGAAGAACAAGGAGAAGGTTAGAGGTTTTATGAAAGAGAGAAGTGTTACATATTGTTTTGCAAGTACATTGTCACTGGTAAGGTTCTGGGGAGCTGGCAAGTTCTGATTGGTGAGCGATGGCGGTGGGTCAAACTAGTTTTAAGACTTGTACCAAGTTGTTTTAACAGCTAATTAGATAAACTGGTTTCAGTTTACAACAGCTAGGCTTGCAGAGAATTACATTCTTGGAGCAATGTTATGTGCCCTGAGTGCTTTTATTTCCCTGGCTTCTTGACTCTGTTTTAGTTGGGTATGACAAGAATAACCCAATCTGTGTGATCAGCTCTCACAGATGTGTAAATATTTGGGATTGTTACATTCTTTTGATTAATTGACCCCTTTGTCATCATCAGATGACCTTATTTATCCCTGGTAATATTTCTTGCTCTAAAATTTACATTGTTGGATATTAAAATAGCCACTCTTTTTGATGAGTTAACGTTAGCATGGTGTATCTTTTTCTGCCGTTTAATTTTGATAGGTATATTTGAAGAGCATTTATTGTAGGGAATATAAAATTGGGTCTTACTTTTTTAAATCGAATCTTACAACCAATCTCTGCTTTTATTTATTTATTTTTTTGAGATGGAGTCTTGCTCTGTTGTCCAGGCTGGAGTGCAGTGGTACAATCTTGGCTCACTGCAACCTCTGCCTCCCCGGTTCAAGCAATTCTTCTGCCTCAGCCTCCCAAGTAGCTGGGATTATAGGCACTGGCCACCACGCCTGGCTAACTTTTATATTTTTTTTTTAGTAGAGATGGGGTTTCACCATGTTGGCCAGGCTGGTCTCAAACTCCTGACCTCAGGTGATCTGCCCTCCTCTGCTGGGATTACAGGCGTGAGTCACTGCACCCAGCCCAATCTCTGTTTTTTAATTAGGATATTCAGACTATTTACATTTGATGTGATTATTCATATAGTTGAGATTGAGTCTGCAACCCTGCAACTTGTTTTCTATTTGCTCCATCTGTTACTTGTCCTGTTTTCTCTTGGTCTAACTTCCTTTGGATTAACTGACTATTTTTAATGTTTTCATTTGATCTCCTTTGTTTACTTACTAGCTATAACTATTTCTCTTGTTCTTTTAGTGGTTGCATTCGAGTTTATTATATACTTCTTTAACTTATCGGTCTATCTGCGATGTTACACTACTTCCTGTATAATAACCTTACTGTGTTATATTTCTATTTTTTCCCACTCAGACTTTAAGCTGTGTTGTCTTATATATTTTACTTATTCATGTTGTAAACACTATATGGCATTATTATTATTTTTCTTTACATTTATCTGTCTTTTACAGATTTTTTGTTTTGTTTTGTTTTGTTTTTGAGATGGAGTTTCACTCTTGTCACCCAGGCTAGAGTGCAATGGTGTGATCTCGGCTCACTGCAACCTCTACCTCCCAGGTTCAAGTGACTCTCCTGTCTCAGCCTCCTGAGTAGCTGGGATTGCAGGCATGTGCCACCACTCCTGGTTAATTTTTGTTTTTTTTTTTTCTTTTTTCGTAGAGACAAGTTTTCACTATGTTGGCCAGGCTGGTCTCAATCTCCTGACCTCAGGTGATCTGCCTGCCTTGGCCTCCCAAAGTGCTGGGATTACAGGCATGAGCCACCGCGCCTCTTTTACAGATTTTTAAATAAGAAAAAAGTCATGTATTTACCTATGCAGTTACCGCTTCTGGTGTTCTTCATTCCTTTGTATAGAGCTGCATTTTCATATAGGGTCATTTTTCTTCTACCTGAAAGACTTCCTGTAACATTTCTTTTAGGGCAGGTCTGCTGGCAGTACATTCTTTCAGCATTTCTTTTTCTGACAGTCTGTTTCACTTTGGATTTGTTTTATATTGGATTTAGAATTCTGCACGGACAGTTCCTTTTTCTTTCAGTACTTTAAAGCTGCTGCCCTCCTGCATTATCACTGGCGTGATTTCTGGTGACCAGCCTATTGTCATCCGTTTCCTTGTTTCTCTATATGCAGTGCCTTTTTTCTCTCTGGTGACTTTTGTGTTTTTCTCTTTATCCCTGATTTTGCAGTCTTTTATTATTAGGTGGCTTCATTTAGTAAGGAAACTTCATTACTTGTGCTTGGGTTTGTTGATCTTCCTGTATCTGTGAATTTGTAAGTTTCTTTTTTTTCTTTTTCTTTTTTTTTTTTTTTTGGAGGTGGAGTCTTGCTCTGGCCTAGGCTGGAGTGCAGTGGTGCGATCTCAGCTCACCACAACCTCCACCTCCCGGATTCAAGTGATTCTCCTGCCTCAGCCTCCTGAGTAGCTGAGACTACAGGCACGCACCACCATGCCTGGCTAATTTTTGTATTTTTAGTAGAGATGGGGTTTCACTATGATGGGCAGACTGGTCTCAAACTCCTGACCTCATGATCCGCCCGCCTTGGCCTCCCAAAGTGCTGGGAATGCAGGCATGAGCCACTGCACCCAGCTGAATTTGTACGTTTCATAAAAATCTGAACAATTACTATTTTTCTGTACTCCTTGCTCCCTCTTTCCCTTTGCACATATATTCGGCTGTCTGTTGCTGTCACACAGCTCACTGATAACTCTTTTTGAAAATTATTTTGTTCTCTCTTTTATTTTGGATAGTATATATCGCTGTCTTCAAGTTCACTAATCTTTCCTTCTGCAATGTCTAATTTGCCATTAATCTCATCCACTTTTTTTATCTTAGTCATTATATTTTTCATCTTTAGAAGCATGATTTGGGTCTTTAAAAAATATCATCCATTGGAGTTAGAGCTGAAAAAAAGAAAAATAAAAATATCATCTATGTCTCTTCTTAACTTTTTGAACATATGGACTACAGTTATAGTAACTGTTTTTGATGTTCTTGTCTGCTAATTCTAACATCTGTGCCATTTCTGGATCAGTTTAAGGTGACTGATTTCTCCCTCACTGTGGGTCTTTTCTTGCCATTTTGTGTGCTGTTAGTTCAACTGGATGCTAGACACTGTGGATTTTACCTTGTGTTGCTGGATATTTTATTACTCCTATAAATATTCTTGAGCTTTGTTCTGGGATGTAGTTAAGCTGCTTAGATTCCTTTCAGGTCTGGCTGTCAAGATTCGTTAGGTCAGATCAGAGCAACATTTTTTTTCTAGGGCTAATTATTCCCTATCACTGAGGCAAGAGCTTTTTTTGCTTCAACTACCAGTGTCTCTGAATTATTAGGTTTCTAGTCTGGCTGGTAGAAACAGGTGCCCTTCTCAGCCCTCTGTGAACCCAGGTGCTGTTCTCACTAGTCTTTTCTGATCATTCTTTCTGTGATGTCTGGTAGTTTCCTGACACGCTTGCACTGATCAGTACTCAGACAGACCCTCCACAGAAGTCTGGAGTTTTCTCCTTTCCTGCTTTCTGTTGTCTGCTACTCTGTCTTGTGAACACCCGCTGTCTTGGCCTCCCCAGTTCAGGGAGCCTGCCCTCCTCCTTGTTTCCTCTCCCTGTGCCTAGGCACTTGCTTGAGGTGGCGTGCCGGGCAGTCATAGGGCTGCCACCGGGATCATTAGCTTTTATTGCCTCGTGTCCACTGGCCTGAGAACTGTTGTTTCCTATATTTTTTCTGGATTTTGGTTGTGTCAAGTGGGAGGGTAAATCCATTTCCTTTTACTCCATCTGCTAGAAGAAGTCTCCAGTGACTTTTAATATTTTTCTTTCAAAACCCACATTAGAAGGAACCCTTCCTCTGTAACAACAACCGGCAGCTTGACAAAGTGTGTTCCCATTGTCCTGCGACTCCTCCTTTTCAAAGCAAGCCTGCGAGGTGGGTACCATATCCCCATTTTACAGATAAGGGGACAGAGCCTCAGAGAGGTGAAGGGACTTGTCCAAGGTCACACAGACCCCCATTGTAGTGGGAGGAGGGCTTGATCCTGGCTTTGCCTGGACAGACTCTGTGACCTTGGTAGTTCCCAGCTGTATTCCCAGCTGTACGGATTGTACAGACTGTGTGACCTGCTGTAGTTCCCAGCTGTACGCATTGTACAGACTGTGTGACCTGCTGTAGTTCCCAGCTGTACGCATTGTACAGACTGTGTGACCTGCTGTAGTTCCCAGCAGGGAAAACAGAGCCATATGGTGTAAGGGTTGGTATGACTGTTTTTATTTTTAATTTTTATTTGAAATTTTTTTTGGTGGGAAGTAGACAGGTGGGCTTCGAGAGTGATATTTCTAGGGTCACAGCGTGACTGAGCTGGGGTGCCTGGAGAGAATCAGGGATCTCTGTGAGTGGTCTTCTGACTGCGCCCCCATTCAGAAGAGAAGGAAATATGTTTTTCTTTTTCTTTTCTTTCTTTTTTTTTTTTTTGAGATGTGGGTCTCACTTTGTTGCCCACGCTGGAATGCAGTGGTGCGATCTTGGCTCACTGCCTCCTGGGTTCAAGTGATTCTCATGCCTCAACCTCCTAAGTAGCTGGGATTACAGGCGCGTGCCACCACGCCCAGCTAATTTTTTGTATATTTGGTAGAGATGGGGTTTTGCCATGTTGGCCAGGCTGGACTTGAACTCCTGACCTCAAGTGATCCACCCTCCTTGGCCTCCCAAAGTGCTGGGATTATAGGCGTGAGCCCCCGCGCCTGGTCAGAGAGTGTGTCTTCTTATCTAATGCATCTGCCAGAGAATCAGGCTTCTTGCCAGAGCTGTGGAGTTGGGAGTGTGAAACCCCTGAAATCTCAGGGATAGTGGGGAGTTACTGGCACCCAGTGTCAGAGAGGGCAGGGTGAGAGGAGGGAGGAGCACCAGAAGGTTAGAGGGTAGCCTTGTGGAAGCTGTGGGCGGAGCACGCTGAGGTGGGGGCTACATGAGCGCCCCACCCCTCTCCACCCATCTCCTGGTTTGTGTGATTATCCCTGCTTCTCCCACTTCTGGGTGGAAAAGGTGGGGAAATAAATTCATGAAGCGTGAGTAGGTGAGGTGTGAGGGAGACAGCTTGCCCGGGTGGGCAGCACAGATGACTGGCGGGTGGGAAGGGAGGTGGTGGGAGGTGAACGTGCAGATCCTCAGATCTCCGAGAAACAAGTTGGAGGGGGCTAGCCTGGTGTGCAGAGTTGCAGGTAGGGGCACTGGTGGGTGAAAGCCAAGGCACAGGTGTTTCCTGGGAAGAAGGGGATGTGGTCTTTTCCCGGCCATGGCGGAGGCTTTGAAATGTTCTTGGAGAATTTCTTTTATAGTGAGATTCTTTTGAGATTGAGTTTTTTAAAGTGTGGAATGGCACAGAATAGTGCTATTTATTAAGTGCCTGCTGTATGCTCAGAACCCATTTCACATGCATCAACCTGTTTCATTCTCACAATTCTTACATAACGTAGGTACTATTAATTCCATTTCATAGGTGCAAAATGTGAGGCTCAGGCCATGGGGATGGCTCACTCAAGCACGTGTTGTGTGTGTGGTGTTTTTTTTTCGTTGTTGTTTGTTTGTTTGTTTGAGACGGGCTCACTCTGTCACCCAGGCTGGAGTATAGCAGCACAGTCATAGCTCATAGCTCATTGCAGCCTCAACCTCCCCAGCTCAAGCAATCCTCCCGCCTCAGCCTCCCAAAGTGCTAGGATTACAGATGTGACCCACCAGCCTGCTTTGTAGTTATTGTTGTTTTGAGACAGGGTCTTGCTCTTTTGCCCATGCTGGAGTGCGGTGGTGCAATCTTGGCTCACTGCAGTCTCCTAGGCTGAAGCCATCCTCCCACCTCAGCCTCCTGTCTCAGCCTCCTGAGTAGCTGAGATTACAGGCATGCACCAACCATGCCCAGCTAATTTTTTGTATTTTTTGTAGAGATGGAGTTCCACCATGTTGCCCAGCTGGTCGGGTGATCTGCCTACTTCTGCCTCCAAGAGTGCTGGGATTACAGGCATGAGCTTACTTATTTTAACCCAAGATGTTCATAGGGGGCTGGAGACTGTTTAGACAGAATTCATGGGAGGGGCTTGACCTCAGCTCAGCAGATTTGGAGAGGGATGAGAGAAGAGAATAGGATATTTAAGATTGTGCCAAACACAGTATTAGGTTCCTATATACATTCTGCATGGTAGATACTATTGAGTGAACTGGTATCGTTTGGACTACTCCAATAGGAACTCCCCTTCCTGTGGGAAGCTAGAGCTTCTGTTAGTATTTGTATGTTAACCGTCCCAATTTTTTTTTTTTTTTTTTTTTTTTTTTTTGCAGTGGGGTCTCGCGTGTCACCCAGGCTGGAGTGGTGCAGTGTGTGATCTCAGCTCACTGCAGCCTCCGCCTCCCGGGTTCAAGCAGTTCTCCTGTGTCAGGCTCCAGAGTAGTTGGAATCACAGGTGTGCACCACCACGCCTGGCTAATTTTTGTATTTTTAGTAGAGATGGGGTTTTGCCGTGTTGGCCAGGCTAGTCTTGAACTCCTGACCTCAGGTGATCCACCTGCCTTGGCCTCCCAAAGTGCTGGGATTACAGGTGTGAGCCACTGCGCCTGGCCCCACTGTCCCAATTTTTAAATGTTGGCATCTAATTGAAAACAAAAAAAATCATGTGGGCCAAGCAGTGCAGTTCTTGGCAGCAGGTGGAAGGAGTTTCGGCAGCAGAGCTCCTGCAGTGCCAGGCTCTGTGCTAGCGCGGCTGGGGACAAAGGCACGTCGGCCAGGACTCCCTGGAGGCTTTGATCCAGGGATGAGAGCAGCCTTCTACACGGGAAAGGAACACTATAATAGGATTTGCTGTAATGGGATTTGACCCACGTTATCCTTGAGCTCCTTAGGCGTGAAGCTGCAGAATGCATTTTGTAGCTGAAATGGAAAAAGTAAAATAATTTGCAGCAGGCTTTTTTTCCCCCAAGGGCTTTTGAGTTTCCTGAGGGCTTTCCCTGTTTCATTTGAGTTATTCCATTAAATGAGTAATAATCCCATTTTCCTGGGGGTAGGGGTAGCCGGCGACTGAGGCTCAAGGGAAATAAGTGTCTGAGAGTCACACGGGCTGGGATGAGGGAGAGGCCAGCCTGGGACCCAGCCCTCCTGAGTTTCCCAGCTTGCTGCAGATAGGGTGGGGGAAATGGGGACAGCTCAGAGAGATGAGACGACTCATCCAAAGACGCACATCCAGGAAGCTGAAGAAGGGCTCCCAGAGTGTCCACGCGCTCCTCGAGGTAATCTGAAAAATGTTTTATATTTGCACTTTTGTCTGTTTCTCAGAGTAAAAGTCCTAAAACTTTGACAGATTCTCAAAGGGGTCTGTGATTCTCGAAGAGTTAAGAGCCACTAATTTAAGCCAAGGCCTTTGTGACTCCAAAGCCTGTACTTGGGGGCACCCTTCACCAGATCCTGGTTAAGAGGCTGTTCTTTAAAATTAAACCCACATAAGATCTGGGTCTGCATCCTGAAGAAAGTGCACTCATGGTAAGGGGTCTGGCTATCTATTGCTATGCCGCAGATCATCCTAAAATTTAAGGGCTTATGACAACCACAATCAACGGATAGTCTTATGATTCCCCTGTGAGGAATTTTGGAAGGGCTTGGCTGGGTTCTGGCTTGGGTTTCTCTTATGCTTTTATTCAGACAGTGGCTAGACCTGGAACAGTGGTGGAGCAGGCCAGCTGGGAGCTGGCTGAGCCTGTCTACCTCTTCATGTCAGCTCAGGGCCTCACTGCATGGTTGTCTGCATGAGCAGTGAAGGCTTCTTAAGAGTGTGACTGCTCAAGGTCACTGGATCATCCACAAGCTGCTCTGGGCCACGGTAGGAGTGTCCAGGCAGCCGGGTGGAAGCTGCATCACCTTTTCCGATCACTGCCACTGTAGTCACAAGGTCTCTTAGGATTCATAGGGAGGGAACACAGACCCCCACTCCTCAATAGGAAACATGTCCAAGACACATTATAAGGAAGAACGTAAGAGCTGGGCATGGTAGTTCATATCTGTAATCCCAGAACTTTGGGAGGCTGAGGTGGGAGCATCACTTGCGTCCAGGAGTTTGAGACCAGCCTGGCCAACAGAGAGAGACCCCATCTCTACAAAAAATGAAAAAATTAGCCAGGCGTGGTGGTGCACACCTGTGGTCCCAGCTATGTGGGAGGTTGAGGTGGGAGGACTACTTGAGCCTGAGAGGGTGAGGCTACAGTGAGCCATGATTGTGCCACTGTACTCCAGCCTGGGCAACAGAGGGAGACTGTTAAGAAAAAATATATAAGAACTTAAGGGGGGCCGGGCGCGGTGGCTCAAGCCTGTAATCCCAGCACTTTGGGAGGCCGAGGCGGGTGGATCATGAGGTCAGGAGATCGCGACCATCCTGGCTAACACGGTGAAACCCCGTCTCTACTAAAAAATACAAAAAACAAGCTGGACATGGTGGCGGGCACCTGTAGTCCCAGCTACTCGGGAGGCTGAGGCAGGAGAATGGCATAAACCCGGGAGGCGGAGCTTGCAGTGAGCCGAGATCGCACCATCGCACTCCAGCCTGGGCGACAGAGCCAGACTCCGTCTCAAAAAAAAAAAAAAAAAAAAAAAAAGAACTTAAGGGATGGGAGGTGACGAGACTGTGTTTGGAAAGCACAGCATGCCACAGCGTGAGAGTGCAAGTGGCAGCCAGGAGTCCAGTGTGGCTCGAGTGGAGTGGGAGGAGTAGAAGTGGGTGACCTCAGAGAGGCCGTATGCAGCTCTGTCAAGTTTGGGCTAGTAAACCAAGGTGTGGGCTTTTCATTTCATTCTAAATGACATAGGAAGCTAATGATAGGCTTTAAGAAGGGGTGTGATGTGATCTTACGTGTGTTTTAATAAACTTACTGGGGCTGCTGTCTCTGGAGAGAAGGATGGAAGGGGACAAAAACGGAAGCAGGGAGACCAGTAAGGAGGCCACTGCAGTCATGCTGGCCAGAGATGATGGTGACGTGGACCGGGAAGGGGGCTGTGGGATGGAGAGGAGTGGATGATTGCTGATATATTTTAGAGGTAGAATTATCAGAGTTTGCTGTTGGAATTGGTGGAGGATGGGAAGGTCGAGGGAAAGTCAGCTGAAGAGTGACAGTTTGCAGGACTGTGGCTTGAGTACGTAGGTTGATGGTGGTGCCATCAACCTGATGGGGGAATAGATGTGTGTGTGTGTGTGTGTGTGTGAATTAGGATTTCAGTTTGGAATGTTAGGAGACTGGATTGCTGATTAGGTCGTTGCACAGATGACAATGAGGGGAAGAGGTCTGAACTGAAGATGCCCAGTTTGGAATGTCTTCCCCTAGTTTTGCCTGAAGGCTTTAAGTTGGACATATGCCTCTGATTTTCCTACGGTAGCAGATCTCTGGACCGGTGGGAAACTGGCAGCAGATTGGATGGGGTGAGATCAAGGGCGACTCGTTTTTGGGAGCTCAGTGGCTCCATGGTGGGGTCTAAGTGGTATAAGTGAGATTCCCATCTCAATACATGGCACTGCTATTTCACATTCCCACCAGCAAGATATGAGGTTTCCATTTCTCCACGTATTCGCCAGTACTTGTTATTGTCTTTTTGATTATAGCCATACTTGTGGGTGTGAAGTGGTATCTCATTTTCTTTTTAAATTTGCATTTCCATAATAACTAATGATGTTGAGCATCTTTTCATGTACCTACTAATCATTTATATATCTTCTTTGGTAAAATGTCTATTCAAATATTGCACCCATTTTAAAATTATTGAGTTGTAAGAGTCCTTTATATATTTTGCATAAAAGTTCTTTGCCAGATACAAAATTTCCATATATTTTTCTCCTAGTCTGTATCTTGTCTTTTTACTCACTTAATAATGTCTTTTTAAATTTTTAATGAGGCTGGGTGCAGTGGGTGCTGCAAAGTAATCCCAGCACTTTGGGAGGCCTAGGTGGGTGGATAATTTGAGGTCAGGAGTTCAAGACCAGCCTGGCCAACATGGTGAAATCCCTTCTCTACTAAAAATACAAAAATTAGCTGGGCATGTTAGTGCACACCTGTAATCCCAGCTACTCGCGAGGCTGAAGCAGGAGAATCACTTGAGCCCAGGAGGTGGAGGTTGCAGCGAGCCGGGATCATGCCACTGCACTCCAGCCTGGGCGACAGAGTGAGACTTTCTCTAAGAAAATAAATAAATAAATAAATGCATTTATTTTTAATGAATCTCAGCTGTGTCAGGCTGAGAAAAAACTTTTAATGAAGCTCAGTTTCTTATGCATTGTTCTTTGGTGTCATGACTTAATTGTATGTCATAAAGATTTTCTCATTTTTTTCTGAAATTCTATAATTTTGTTTTATACTTAGATCTGTGATACATTTTGAGTTAAATTTTTTATGAGATGTGAAATTTACACTGAAGATCATTTTTGTTTGTTTCAATACCAGTTGTTAAGAGCAATGTGCTGAATTGCTTTTTTACTTTTTGTCAAAAAATAGCCACGTTTTTATGAACTTATATCTGAACTTCATGTTCTGTTCCATTAATCTATTTTTCTATCCCTTCACCAATACCACAGTATCTTGATTAGTGTAACTTTATAGTAAGCCTTAAAATCAGGTAGTGTAATTCGTACATGTTTGTTTCTCTCTTCAAAAATTCTTTTAGGTATTCTAGGTCCTTTGCCTTTCTATGTAAATCATTTTAGCTACCTAGTTTCTTTTCCTCTCTGTACAAATTTTAGAGTCGGTTGGTCTGTAGCTACAAAATACTTTGCCAGTATTTTGATTGGAATTTGTTCTATCGTAGAGGTGGGAGTAGATGTCTTTATCTTATTTCTGGTCTCAGGGGAAAAGCATTCATCTTTCACCATTTAAGAATGTTAATCTGGGCTTGGTGCAGTGTCTCACATCTGTAATCCCAGCACTTTGGCACTTTGGGAGGCCAAGGAAGGTGGATCACTTGAGGCCAGGAGTTTGAGACCAGCTTGGCCAACATGGTGAAACCTTGTTTCTACTATAAAAAAATAGAAAAATTAGCTGGGCATGGTGGCACTCGCCTGTAACCCCAGCTACTTGGAAGGCTGAGCCACAAGAATCACTTGAACCCAGGAAGTAGAGGTTGCAGTATGCCGGGATCACACCACTGCACTCCAGCCTTTCAAAAGGATGAAAAAGAATGCTAGTCTGGGCAACATGGCAAAACCCCATCTGTATCAAAAATGCAAAAATATTGGCCAGGCGTGGTGGTACATGTCTGTGGTCCCAGCTACTCAAGGGGGCTAAGGTGGGAGGATCCCTGGAACCCAGGAAGTCGAGGCTGCAGTGAGCCATGATCATGCCACTGCACTACAGCCTAGGTGATAGAGCAAGACACTGTCTCAAAAAAAAAAAAAAAAGTGTTAGCTACAGCTTTTTATTTTATTATTTTAATAGGTGCCCTTTATCAGTTGAGGATAAATTATTCATAGTTTGCCAAAAGTTTGTACCATATGTGATGATGAATTTTGTCAAATGATTTTTCTATATCACTTGATATCATATTTTTTCTTTAGATTGTTATATGGTAGATTATACTGATTAATTTTGGAATATTGAACCAGTCTTATGTTATAGGGATAAACTACTTGATCTTGCATTTTTATACATTGCTGGGTTTAGTGTGCTAGTCTTTTCTTTTCTTTTCTTTTCTTTTTCTTTTTTTGAAACGGAGTCTCGCTGTCTCCAGGCTGGAGTGCAGTGGCGCGATCTCGGCTCACTGCAAGCTCCACCTCCCGGGTTCATGCCATTCTCCTGCCTCAGCCTCCTGAGTAGCTGGGACTACAGGTGCCCACCACCATGCCTGGCTAATTTTTTGTATTTTAAGTAAAGATGGGGTTTTGCTGTGTTAGCTGGGATGGTCTCGATCTCCTGACCTCATGATCTGCCCACCTTGGCCTCCCAAAGTGCTGGGATTACAGGCGTGAGCCACCACACCTGGCCGTCTGCTAGTCTGTCTTGTCTTGTCTTGTCTTTTCTTTTTTTTTCTTTTTGAGATGGAGTTTTGCTCTTGTTGCCCAGGCCTAGGAGTGCAATGGCACTATCTCCGTTCACTACAATCTTCACCTTCTGGGTTCAAGTGATTCTCCTGCCTTAACCTCCTGAGTAGCTGGGATTACAGGCATGTGCCACCATGCCTGGCTAATTTTTTTTGTATATTTTTTTGTATTTTTAGTAGAGATGGAATTTCACCACATTGACGAGACTGGTCTTGAACTCCTGACCTCAGGTGATCCACCTGCCTTGGCCTCCAAAAGTGCTGGGATTACAAGCACGAGCCACAGTGTCTGGCCCTGCTAGTATTTTCTTAAGGATGTTTGCATCTTTGTTCATGAGGGATATTGATCTATGGTGGGTTTTTTAAACTCTCTTATTATTGAGTTTTGAGAGTTCTTTATATGTTCTGTATTGTAGCGGGAATTCAGGGACCCCAAACAGAAGGACCAGCTAGAGCTGTGGCAGAGGAACATAGATTGTGAAGATTTCATCTTAATATGGACATTTATCAGTTCCCAAATAATACTTTTATAATTTCTTATGCCTGTCTTTACTTTAATTTCTTAATCCTGTTATCTTCGTAAGTTGAGGATATACATCACCTCAGGACCACTGTGATAATTGTGTTAACTGTACAAATTGATTGTAAAACATGTGTGTTTGAACAATATGAAATCAGTGCACCTTGAAAAAGAACAGAATAACAGTAATTTTTATGGAACAAGGGAAGACAACCATAAGATCTGACTGCCTGTGGGGTTGGGCAAAAAGAGCCATATTTTTGTTCTTGCAGAGAGCCTATAAATGATGTGCAAGTAGGAAAGATATCGCTAAATCCTTTTCCTAGCAAGGAATATTAATATTAATACTCTGGAAAGGAATGCATTCCTTGGGGGAGGTCTATAAACGGCCACTCTGGGAATGTCCTGTGCAGTTGAGATAAGGACTGAGATTCACCCTGGTCTCCTGGAGAACCCTTGGGCTTACTAGGATTGGGAAAACTCCACCCTAGTAAATTTGTGGTCAGACCAGTTCTCTTCTCTGGAACCCTGTTTTCTGTTGTTTAAGATGTTTATCAAGACAATACATGCACCACTGAACATAGACCCTTATCAGTGGTTCTGCTTTTGTCCTTTGTCCTGTTCCCTCAGAAGCATGTGATCTTTGTTACACCCTTATTAGTGGTTCTGCTTTTTGCCCTTTGAAGCTTGTGATCTTTGTATCTACTCCCTGTTCTTACACCCCCACCCCTTTTGAAATCCTTAATAAAAACTTGCTGGTCTGAGACCCAGGCGGGCATCACAGCCCTACCGATATGTGATGTCACCCCTGGCGGCCCAGCTGTAAAATCCCTCTCTTTGTACTGTCTCTCTTTATTTCTCAGGGGGCCGACACTTATGGAAAATAGAAAGAGTCTATGTGGAAATACTGGGGACGGGTTCCCCCAATACTGCATACATTTCCTCTGTTAAATATGTGGTTTTCAAATATTTTTTAATAGTCTGTAGATTATGTTTTTTATTCTCTTTTCTGTTATTTAAAAAGCTGGCAAATAATAATTGTATGTATTCATAGAGTACACAGTGATGCTTTGATACATATAATGTATAATGATGAGATCAGGGTAATTAGCATATCCATCATCTTAAACATTTATCATATCTTTGTGTTGGGAACATTCAGTATACTTCTAGCTATTCAAAGTTATGTATTATTAACTATAGTCATCCTACAGTGGTATAGAACCCTGGAACTTAATCTACATATTCATTCTCTTAACAGTATGTTTTGATGAGCAGAAGTAATTAATTTTGATGAATTCCAGCTTGTTAAATTTTCATAGTTTTATGGATCATGCTTTTGGTATCATATCTGTAAAATCCTTGCCAAACTTAAGGTCACAAAGATTTTCTCCTCTTTTTTTCCAAGAACTATTTTTTTTTAAGAGAATAGAAGTTCGCTTGTTTGTTTGCATGTGAAGTAGCTCAATTTGTAAAGTTATAAAATAAAACATGTCTGTTTTGTTCCTCAACATGTCTAGGAAAGGGCTATGGGTTATCGGTTTTAATATATTAGCTTATATTATACTAAAAATCACAGATACTCAGCTATGTTTGACCTATAGAAACAGCAGGTTTTAAAATTGTAGGCAATCAATATAGTCACATATGTCTTTGGCTCAGTACGGAATCTAACCATCTTTTTTTTTTGGGTCCAGTAAAGTCTTACCAATTAGATAAGCCATCTTTAACTCATGCCTAACTAGGGAAGCATCTTCCCCAGGGACATACAATAGACCTCCACTTAGGTGTATGGACTGTAAAGCTCAAAGTTCACGTACACTGATCTCCAAAGCAGAGGTCTCCATGGTCATTTTACTTGAATTTCGTATTTTAAATAACATTGAAGTAAGCATCATAATTAATGCAGTGTGAATCTTCAGATGCATTGCATGCTAAATATTTAGATTTTGGAGATGGCTAGCATAGTTTTTTTTATACCTCTAACTAGGCTGGGTAGATGCTTGACACTAAAGTTTTTCCTCCTATCTCTGTGTGATTAAAGAGGATCCTGAATACAAAATCAGTGTGCAAAAATCACAAGCATTCCGATACACCAATAACAGACAAACAGAGAGCCAAATCATGAGTGAACTCCCATTCACAATTGCTACAAAGAGAATAAAATACCTAAGAATACAACTTACAAGGGATGTGAAGGACCTCTTCAAGGAGAATTACAAACCACTGCTCAACGAAATAAAAGAGGACACAAACAAATGGAAGAACATTCTGTGCTCATGGATAGGAAGAATCAATATTGTGAAAATGGCCATACTGCCCATGGTAATTTATAGATTCAATGCCATCCCCATCAAGCTACCAATGACTTTCTTCACAGAATTGGAAAAAACTACTTCAGAGTTCATATGGAACCAAAAAGGAGCCTGCATTGCCAAGGCAATCCTAAGCCAAAAGAACAAAGCTGGAGGCATCGTGCTACCTGACTTCAAACTATACTACAAGGCTACAATAACCAAAACAGCATGGTACTAGTACCAAAACAAAGATACAGACCGATGGAACAGAATAGAGCCCCCGGAAATAATACCACACATCTACAACCATCTGATCTTTGACAAACCTGACAAAAACAAGAAATGAGGAGAAGATTCCCTGTTTAATAAATGGTGCTGGGAAAACTGGCTAGCCATATGTAGAAAGCTGAAACTGGATCCCTTCCTTACATCTTATATGAAAATTAATTCAAGATGGATTAAAGACTTAACTGTTAGGCCTAAAACCATAAAAACCCTAGAAGAAAACCTAGGCAATACCATTCAGGCCATAGGCATGGGCAAGGACTTCATGACTAAAACACCAAAAGCAATGGCAACAAAAGCCAAAATTGACAAATGGGATCTAATTAAACTAAAGAGCTTCTGCGCAGCAAAAGAAACTGTCATCAGAGTGAATGGGCAACCTGCAGAATGGGAGAAAATTTTTGCAATCTCCCCATCTGACAAAGAGCTAATATCCAGAATCTACAAAGAACTTAAACAAATTTACGAGAAAAAAATCAAACAACCCCATCAAAAAGTGGGCAAAGGATATGAACAGACACTTCTCAAAAGAAGACATTTATGCAGCCAACAGACACATGAAAAAATGCTCATCATCACTGGACATCAGAGAAATGCAAATCAAAACCACAATGAGATACCGTCTCACACCAGTTAGAATGGCGATCATTAAAAAGTCAGGAAGCAACAGGTGCTGGACAGGATGTGGAGAAATAGGAATGCTTTTACACTGTTGGTGGGACTGTAAACTAGTTCAACCATTGTGGAAGACAGTGTGGCAATTCCTCAAGGATCTAGAACTAGAAATAACGTTTGACCCAGCCATCCCATTACTGGGCATATACCCAAAGGATTATAAATCATGCTGCTATAAAGACACATGCACGTGTATGTTTATTGCGGCACTATTCACAACAGCAAAGACTTGGAACCAATCCAAATGTCCATCAATGATAGACTAAATTAAGAAAATGTGGCACATATAGACCATGGAATACTATGCAGCCATAAAAAAGGATGAGTTTATGTCCTTTGTAGGGTCATGGATGAAGCTGGAAACCATCATTCTGAGCAAACTATCGCAAGGACAGAAAACCAAACACCAGCATGTTCTCACTCATATATGGGAATTGAACAATGAGAGCACTTGGACACAGGGTGGGGAACATCACACACTGGGGCCTGTCATGGGGTGGGAGGAGGGAGGAGGGATAGCATTAGGAGATATACCTAGTGTAAATGACGAGTTAACGGGTGCAGCACACCAACATGGCACATGTATATGTATGTAACAAACCTGCACGTTGTGTACATGTACCCTAAAACTTAAAGTATACTACTACTACTACTACTAATAGTAATAATAAAAGAGGATCCTGAAATTGCAAAGCAAGCTTTTAAGTACTGCTAGCCTTTTAAGTACTGCTATTCTTTGTGACCTGGGATTTTCATAATATTTGGAACAGCAACAAAGAAAGATGAGACTAAGTTGAGTACTGAAGTTTAGATATGACTGCTTCTTTCATCCATCATATCTAGTTTCTTATTCTTTTTTATCTGTAAAACAACCTCATTATTCTCAATGAATGACCTGATAAGTGTTGTAGAGTAAGTATACAGTACCATTTTCCTTTTCCAGCAGAGGAAGATTACATCTCCCAGACTACCTTGCATTTGAATGGAGGCATGTGCCTGGATGCTGAGGGTGCCCGGGATGTGGATGGAAGTGGTGTATGTTCTTTTGGGGAAATTCCAGGGCTTTATTTTCCCTAAAGCCTGGCTCTACCCTGGGTTTCCTACATCTCCCTAGATTCATAAGTTTGGGTAATGATTTTTGGTCATTTTTTTCTTCAAACCGTTGCTAGAAGCAATACTAGAAGATCAGGTCATTGGATATGTGAAATAACATTAACATTCATAGGAGAACTTTTTAGCCGTAGGCAAATCTCCAGCAGCCAGGAGAAAAAAAAACATTAGAAGGTCTAAAAACTCACAGTAGTGACAAAATCAGTATAGTGAAAAAAAAAAAAAACAGTAATAATACTGACAAAAAGAGTTGTCATTTGGAAACAGAATCCAGTTTCATCTTTGTTTTTGAGATGGAGTCTCTCTGTTGCCAAGGCTGGCAATCGTGCAGTGGTGAGATCTCGGCTCACTGAAACCTCTGCCTCCCCAGGTTCATGCGATTCTCCTGCTTCAGAAGTAACCAGGACTACAGGAACAAACCACTATGACTGGCTAATTTTTGTAGTTTTAGTAGAGACGGAATTTCATTATATTGACCAGGCTGCTCTCAAACTCTTGACCTCAGGTGATCCACCTGCCTTGGTCTCCCGAAGTGCTGGGGTTACAGGTGTGAGCCACCATGCCCAGCCAGTAGAAGCAAAATTCAGGTTTTGAAAAGAAATTAGGACTGAGACAAGACAGATCCCAGTCCTGTAAGATTTGGATTATGAGATAGGGAACTGGGGCAAGGTCTCGCACCCAGGAGAGAGAAGAATCTCAGTCACTTCCACCGGTCTGCGATGTGGGTGCTTGGAGACAAGAAATGTGCCAAAACCTCAGTTATTAGAACAAAATTTGCTTTAGTAGGTCCATTGATCTAGGTTAGTGGGCAATCTGAAGAGACTGGGGTACAGCCAGGATGAGCCATAGTGCCCCTAAAGGATTATTGACTAAGGAAATTTCCAACTTCCAAAGTTGGGAAATCCACTCTCTTTATAACTGATATCTTCAGATGTACTTGGATGTAAAGGGTAAGGACAAAGATGCTGCTTGTTCCCATATGCCTGGTTACAGGGTCTCCCCAGAGGGGGTTGAAGTGAAAGAAGCTCTTGCTGGAAAACCTGATGGAGGAGGTAGGAGATGCCAGCCCTCAGGGGAATGTGAAACGTGCAGGTGTGAGTGGTCCCTGCTCAGGAATGTTAGAACAGAGGAGGCCAACAGGGGTGCCAGCTAGAGATGAGCTCTCTGAAATGGTGTTCAGTCATGTAGAAATCACACCAGATTGGGACTTAAGATGGAGTCTGGCAATGGTAGGACAGAATACTTTAAAAGTGGAGGATGCCAGGTGAATGAATCAGGGATCCAAGGGGTGGGTCACATTTGGTAAGAGATTGATGTCATGAGACAGTGTGGGTTCAGGTGAGGCCATCCTTTTTCTTTACTCTGTTGACACTAAAAGACAAGAATGAAAAGCCTGGGAATCAGTTCTCACCATCCTTTCTCTAGGCTAGAGCAGTCATTCATTATTCATGAATAGTATGTTTTTTTCATTGAATTCATGGATCTCTGTGTTCTTTTCTGTCATTCATTTAAAGCAGATAAAAATATTTTCTGTTGATTCTTTTTTGAAAATTCCAAATAAAGTGCCTTTGATATGTGATCCTCAATTATCTTTCAGTCAGTTGTTCTCTGCTTAATAAGGGTGCTGATTCTCAAAACTCAACATGCAATTTGCTCCAGCAGGTAGGATTCTGGTCTCCAAGGTCAGAGTGAGTTTTTGGCATCTGCTCAGAGAGTTTTGCAAGATCAGAATTGCTTTACAGATTAACCCTGACACAAAGGCTTGGCCTAAAGACCAAGACTCCATATGGGAAGGTAACTGAGAAAGAAGTATTGTGGGATTCTGTTCTGCTGCAAGTAGCCTGAACTTCCTTAATCATCCAATCCAGAATCTCAGAGACCAGAGATTTCCAGCCAGAGTCCTCTATACAGCCTGTAGATTTGACTGTAGGCTTTGAAACAAAGCTCTAGTTGCCATTCTAACTCCTTCCCACTCTATCCTGTTCCCCTAGAAGGGTGATGTTCTGCTGTACCTTGTGAGTTCCCCTTCAAGGCATCTCTGTAAATGATTTAGTAAAGTGGGAAGAGGAAAAGGCAACAGGAGTCAGTTCATTCTGGAGGCTAAGACTAGGGATCACTTACCCGATATCGATAGAAACAGATTCCTCTGGAGGGAGTGGAGAAACAAGAGTGTAGGAAATGAAATAAATAGCAGTTCCTCTTCAAAGGGCCTTTCTCCCAGTCTAATTAAGAATAGATAGTAACCTCTCTTAGAAGCAAAATTTACTCAAAGACCTGTGCTAATATTCTTACATTCTGCTAGCTGTAATAAAGAAATCAATATACTCTGTTCTTAGCTCTTACATTTTAGCCTAGATATTTGCCCTGGCATGCCTGAACCAGTCCAAGCAAGCATCAGGTCACAGCCTATTCCTCTTCCTCATTTGGAAGTGTTTTTGCCTCTCTCAGCATTCCGCAAGTTACTTCCTCTCTTCCTTTGTTCTCCTCTGCCTTTGCCTCTTTTGGGAAGTTCTAAGTTGCTAGCCATTCGGGTTGAGTACAGAATGTGAGGTCCCGTTCCAGCCAGTGGAAACTGGACACAGCAGAAGGGTGGACGCGTCAGGTTATAAATGACCCTGTCTCCTTTGTTTGTGTATGCTTTCATGGCAAGACTGCTAGCAAGTGACATCGTTTCTGCAGAAAGTAAACTAGTCTTGCTGAGAGATCCTGTATCTCAGTGTTGATTTTTGTGACACCAAGCGTTGGTTCCCAACACAGAGGATCCCCACATGACAGATGATCTAGAAAGTAGAAAAATGTCCCATAAAGTCAAGCTTGAACTCACGGGCTACTAGAGTTTCTCAAAAGAAAGAGAGAGCTCTCCATCATCTGAACCACACACCTGCCTCAGGCACCTGGGCACTGAGAATGTTCATTAGCTGAGTTCCAGACTTGGATCACAGAGCTATTGAACAGTCACTATGGTTTCTTGAGGCTCGTGGAGGGGACACAAAGAAGAAAGAGGCTGCACCTAAAAGCACCTCTCTTACCCTCCAGCCTAGCAGATCTCACCACCCATCATGGACCATCTGCACCCCTCCACTCTTCTCTGAGCCTTGCTATTTTCTAACTCCAACCTTTCAGCACGTAATACTTATTTTAGTGCAATTCTCTACTTATTCATATAACCAGAGCTCGATTCAGCTTTAGCCCTTAAAAATTCTCAGCTTTGATCCTACTAATTCTATAGCTTTGAAAGTCTGGAGTTCTCCCAGGAATTTTTGTTAATTCCCAGGGATTTATACTCCCAGCCTGCTTTGTTTTCAACTCTGGCTTCTGTTTTTGCCTTGCATAAAGACAGACATAGAGTTCAGCCATGCCTTTCAGGTTCTCCCCAAAACAGCCACTTTTACAAGAAAGCTTTAGTGACCAATGTGGCCTCTGTTAAAGATACTTTAAGATTGACAAAAAGGGAGAGAGGCGCCCATGGCAAATCCTTTTTTAAGAAAATTTGTTTAGATTTGTGGCAAAATATACGTAACAAAAATTTACCACCTGTGATACTGTGATTTCTAATAAGAAATACATATTTTAGTCTTTGTCCCCAGTTCCTGGCACAGAGCTCCTAAAACCCTGGTAATTTCCTGAACAATAGGGGTGCTAGGAGAATCTTTTGTTGCAGTAGTTGGTCTTTGGCATCAGTCTCTGACAGAGCTCTTGGACATTCCTGGGTGATAGGTGTGTCTTTTGATCTAATGAGGTGACTCTTGGTGGGCTCCTATACAGAGGCTGGTCACCAGAAACATTAGGGGATGATTAGAAGCTTGGAATTTTCAGCCTCACCACCCATTCTCTGGGAAGCAGGGAGGGACTGGAGACTGTTAATAATGGATCATGCCTATGTGATGAAGTGAAATAGAGGGCTAGCCTGATTAAGCCCACCAAACGTAACCTGCCTTGCTTGCTTTTCATCACTGACTTCTGGTTTACCTGGAAACCTGTACAGTTAAAAATCACATAGCCAAACAATATCTAAGTAAACTCCCACTAGCTGCTTGTGGATGACATTTCTGATGTACATGTCACTATGGTAATGGTTGCCTAAAGTTGTTTCTCAGGAACTAGGGGGAAGCTCTTGTCCAAATTGAACAAGTTGAGGCCAAAAATTCCTTCCTCGGATCATGCTAACACTGCCATTTTCTGAATGTGTGTCTTCTAAACTGCCACGAACCCTGGCTATGCTTGTGCAGACCACCGATTTCCTCATTTTTCCCACCTCCAGTCGCCTTTCCCCATGACTTAGACCACCCCACTTCTTTATCCCATAAATGTCCTCAAGCCCTGTATCCAGGGAGACAGATTCGAGAGCTGTTCTCCCATCCCCTCACTGGGCTGCCCTGCAAATAAATTATTTTCTCTGTGGCAAAACTTGTCGTCTCAGTGATTGGCTTACTGCACAAGGGGGAAGAGTGAGCCTGGTTCGATATCAGAAGCCTCTATAAAAATCCCTGAATTACAGAGTTCAGAGAGCTTCCAGGTTGGTGAATGTAGCCACGTGCTGGGAGGGTGGTGCACCTCAGCTCCACGGGGACAGACACTTTTGTTCTCAGGATCCTTCCAGACCTTGCCCTATGTCTCTCTTCATGTGGCTATTTATTCGTGTCCTTTATCGCATCCTTTATTACAAGATAAATGTTTCTCTGAGTTCTGTGAGCTGTCTTAGCAAATTATTGAACCTGAGGATGGGATCGTGGAAACCCAGATTTTATAGCCAGCTGGTCAGAAGTACAGGTGACAGTGTGGGACTTGTGATTGGCATCTGAAGTGGAGCAGTCTTGTGGGACTGTGTCCTTAACCCATGGGGTTTGTGCTAACTCTGGTTAGTGTCAGAATGAAATTGAATGGTAGGTATCAGAGAATTGGTTGGTGTTAGAGAATTGATTGCTGGGGGGAACCCCCACCCCCACATATCTGCTGACAGAAATGAAGCATTGAGAGGAAAAACAGTTGATTTTTCCTTATTTACCTTTTTAGTTGTTTTATGATGTGTACAGTTTAGTGGCATTAAGTACATTCTCATTGTTGAGAAACCATGGCCACTATTCTCTCTAAAACTTTTCATTTTGCAAAAAATAAAACTTCGTACCCATTTAAACAATAACTCATCTATTCCTCCTTCCCTGCAGGCCCTGGCAACTACCATTTTACTTTCTGTCTCTATGAATTTAAAGAATTATATAGTATTCGTCCTTTTGGTACTGCCTTATTTCTCTTAACATAATGTCCTCAAGGTTCACTTAGCGTGACAGCCTTGAGGTTCATGTTGTAGCATGTGTCAGAATTTTCTTAAGGTTGAGGAATATTCCATTGTAGGTCTATGCCGCATTTGGTTTATCTGTTCATTTCTTGAACTCTTGGGTTGGTTCTACCTTTTGGCTATGGACTTGGGTGTACGAATACCTTTTTGAGACCCTGCTTTCAATTCTTTTGGGTGTATCTCTTTAAGTGAAATTGCTAGATCAATGGTTGGGCATGGTGGCTCACGCCTGTAATCCCAGCACTTTGGGAGACTGAGGCAGGTGGATTACTTGAGGTCAGGAGCTCAAGACCAGCGTGGTCAACATGGTGAAACCCTGTCCCTACTAAAAAAATAGAAAAATTAGCTAAGCGTGGTGGCGGGCGCCTATAATCCCAGTTACTCAGGAGGCTGAGGCAGGAGAATTGCTTGAGCCCGGGAGGTGGAGATTGCAATGTGTCAAAATCGCACCCCTGCACTCCAGCCTGGGCGACACAGCAAGACTCTATCTTAAATAAATAAATAAATTGGTAGATCATATGATAATTCTGTTTTGAATTTTTTGAGAGACTGCTATGCCGTTTGCCATAACAAATGCCTCATTTCACATTCCCACCAACAGGGCACAAGGGCTCCAATTTCTCCACATCCTTGCCAACATTTGCTTTTTTCTTTTGTTTTTCTTTTTTGATAATAGCTATCCTAATGGGTGTGAGGTAGAATCTCATTATGGTTTTGATTTGCTTTCTCATAATCATTAGTAATGTTGAACATCTTTTCATGTGTTTACTGGTCATTTGTATATCTTTTTTGGAGAAATGTCTGTTCAAGTTCTATTTTTTTATTTTTTATTTTGAGATGGAGTTTCGCTTGTTACCCAAGCTGGAGTGCAATGGCACAGTCTCGGCTCACTGCAACCTCTACCTCCCGGGTTCAAGCAATTCTCCTGCCTCAGCCTCCTTTTTTTTTTTTTTTTTTTGGTCCTTGGTGAGTTGTAGGAGTTCTATATATATATTCTAGTATTAACCCTTTATCAGGTATATGATTTGCAAATATTTTCTTCTATTTTATCTATTTTATGTGTTGCTATTTTACTCTGTTGATTTTGTTCTTGGATACCCAGAAGTTTTAAATTTTGATGTAGTCTAATCTATTTTTTTCTTTTGCTACCTGTGTTGTTGGTGTCATTCATAAGAAATCATTGCCAAATCCAATGTAATGAAGTGTTCCCCCTATGTTTTCTTCTAAGAGTTTAAGTTTCTTCTAAGATTTACATTTAGGTCTTTGAGCTATTCTTAATTTTTGTTTATGGTATAAGGTAAGAGTCCAACTTCATTCTTTTTCATGTGGATATCCAGTTTTTCCAACACCATTGTTGAAAAGACTGCCCGTTCCCCTTTGAATGGTCTTGACGCTGTTGTCAAAAATCATTAGACTATATAAGCAATGGTTTATTTTTGGCTCCCTATTCTATTTCATTGTTCTACATGTCTGTCTTTATGCTTGTACAACACTGTTTTGATTGCTGTACAATAAGTTTTGAAATCAGGAAATGTGGGATCTCCCACATTGTTATTTTTACAAGATTATTTTGGCTGTTTGGGGTCCCTTGGGATTTCCTGTGAATTTTAGTATTTAAAAAAATTCTATAAAAATAGATATTGAGGTTGGGGCAGGGATTTCTTTGAATTTGTGTATCACTTTGGATGGTATTGACATCTTAACAATATTAAGTTATCCAATCCATGAACATAGGATGTCTTCCTGTTTATTGGTGTCTTCTTTAATTTCTTTAAAATACATTTTGTAGTTTTCAGTGTGTCTTTTGCTTCCTTGGTTTACCTTATTCCTAAGTGTTTGAATCTTTTTGATGCTATGCAAATGGAATTGTTTTCTTAATTTCCTTTTCAAATTGTGTATTGTTGGTGGTTAGAAACCCAACTGATTTTTGTGTTTTGATTTTGTTATCCTGCAACTTTCCTCAATTTGTTTCTAACTTCTAACATTTTTAAAAATACAGTTAATAAAGTAATAGCTGTCTGTATTTTTTTAATTGGAAAATACAGAAAGGAAGAAGAAACTAATAAACATCCATTATCCAATCACAATTATGTTTTACATTTTGGTGTCTTTCCATTTAGTTGGTTTTCTATCCTTTTTAAAAACCAAGCTGCAAAGTAACATTTATATATCCGTCATATGAACCTCCCTTTACTGTTTTGAGGATCTTGATGGTTATCTGATATTTAATTACGTGGACATGCTACGGTTTACATAACCATTACTTTGCAATAGGACTTTTAGGTTGCTTCTAATTTATCACTGTTAACTAATACTGTAGGGAACAACTTTGTACATGAAATTTTTCTATGTTTAAAACTGTTTCCCTAATTCAAGGTTTATTAATTGTAAAAACAGTTCCAACAATTTAGAATTGTGAAAACTGAAAGTTTTCTTTTTCACTTTTTCTTTAGTGGTAACCACTGTTAACAATTTAGTATATATTTTTTTCTTAGTTTTAAAATTGTGATAAAATACAACATAAATTTTACCATCTTAACCATTTTTAAATGTATGGTTAAGTGATATTAAGTTGTGAACCCAAAGTATTTGAGACAGATCTCAATCAATGTGGAAAGTTTATTTTGCCAAGGTTAAGGATGCACCCGTGACACAGCCTCAGGAAGTCCTGACAATGATGCAGGATTTTTCTCCACCCCCTTTGCTAGACTCACAGCAGGGGTGCCCCATCTACTTGGCCTGCCACACTCAGCTCCCTTGTGGGAGGGAGTATGTGAGTGAGTGTGGGATCCCACAGGCTGCTCTGGGTACTGACACAGGAGCAAGCTCTATGCAGCGCCCATGCCCAGACCAGGCATGTTGCCTCGAGGGGAATGCGGTGACACCCAGACCAGGATGCCTGTGACCCTGAAGCCCGAGAGGGGGTGTTAATGTGCTAATTAGCTCTTTTAGTTCTGCTGCCCACAGCCTGATGGACCGCAGATTGTTAGCAGCTCATTTGACCCCTGGCCCTGTTGCATGGGGTGGCTGCACTCTGCTAGCGAGGGCAAAGGGCCAGTGTGACAACCTTTCTGGGTACCCACAGTTGGTGGGTCCCGACCTCTTGTGCAGCATCCAAGAAGAATGAGGTCGCACTTGCTGATTGAAGGATGGTGGGGGCGGAGAATTTTACTGAGCGATGAAAACAGCTCTCAGCAGAAAGGGGAGCTAGAGAGGGGACGGGAAGAGCAAGTCATTGTCTTCCCCTGAAGTCAGGAGGTCTTTGTCCTGAAGTCAGGCCATCTCCTCCCTGAAGTCAGACTGCCTCCTCCCCAAAGTCAGGCCATCTCTATTCCACTGACTGAGTCTGGGGTCTTTAGAGACACAGGATGGGGGTGGCACAGGCCATAGGTAGTATAATAGTATAGGAAAAAGCAACATTTGTTTGGTTAAAAGGCATTTTTCAGAAAGATCCAATTGGGAGAGAGCAGGTAAACAGGAATAGAAGTTCTCACTTTGGTGCATGAGTTTCAGGCTGTTTTTGACTTGAAGGTGGGGTTTCACCAGGGACCCACCCTATCTGCCTATGATTTCTCTGCCTTCTGTCTCCGTTAATAATGATATGTGCCCAAGGTGGTTGGGACATGTGAAGGGGTGGCCTGCCCCTCCACACCTGTGGGATATCTCATCAGGTGCGATGAGAGACAGAAAAGAAATAAGACAGAGAGACAAAGTATAGAGAAACAACAGTGGACCCAGGAGACTGGCACTCAGCATACCAAGGACCTGCACTAGCACTGGTCTCTGAGTTCCCTCAGTTTTTATTGATTATTATTATCTTTATCCCAGCAAGAGGAATGTGGTAGGAGAGCAGGGTGATAATAGGGAGAAGGTCAGCAAGAAAACATGTGAGCAAAGGGATCTGTGTCACAGTTAAGTTCAAGGGGAGGTACTATGCCTGGATGTGCATGTAGGCCAGATTTATGTTTCTCTCCGCCCAAACATCTCAGTGGAGTAAAGAATAACAAAGCAGCATTGCTGCCAACATGTCTCGCCTCCCGCCATAGGGCAGTTTTTCTCCTATTTCAGAATTGAACAAATGTACAATCAGGTTTTATACCGAGACATTCAGTTCCCAGGGGCAGGCAGGAGACAGTGGGCTTCCTCTTTTACTGATCCACCTCAGCACAGACCCTTTATGGGTGCCGGTCTGGGGGACGGTCAGGTCTTTCTCATTCCATGAGGACATATTTCAGACTATCACATGGGGAGAAACCTTGGACAATACCTGGCTTTCCAAGGCAGAGGTTGCTGCAGGTTTTCGCAGTGCATTGTGCCCCTGGTCTATTGAGACTAGAGAATGGCGATGACTTTTACCAAGCATACTGCTTGTAAACATTTTGTTAACAAGGCACGTCCTGCACAGCCCTAGATCTCTTAAACCTTGATTCCATACATCACATGTATTTGTGAGCTCAAGGTTGGGGCAGAGTGGCTGGGGCAAAGTCACAAATTAACAACAACATCTCAGCAAACAATTGTTTAAGGTACAGATCAAAATGGAATTTCTTATGTCTTCCTTTTCTACATAGACACAGTAACAGTCTGATCTCTCTTTCTTTTCCCTACATATCCCCCTTTTCTTTTTGACAAAACCTCCGTCATCATCATGGCCCGTTCTCGCTGGTCGCTGTCTCTCCGGAGCTGCTGGATATGCCTGTAGACTAACAACAGAGCGAACAGACACACAAGGATTAATACAAAATTTGCAATAGTGGAATTTCCAGTGGTTTTAACCCAAGTGACGGGGTTAAGATTTGTGAGGCTATCAACAGCTTTTACCATTGCCTCAGTTTCCGGCACCAGATTTAACTGGGCTTTTGATGCCTTAAAAATTTGTTCTTTTGATTTTGAAACACCTAAAGTAAGATTATTTTCTCTACCTTGTAGATGGCATCTAACCATGTCCCAGTGATGTTCAGATTCATTATAGGCTCGAGGTGTAATACAAAAATCTAGCGTATTCCAGTCACACTGTAACTGAAAAAGATATTCCAAGCTCATGAGCCTATCTCCCATTGAAATGACAGTTTGTCTAAGATCATTAATTTGGTTTGCCAATTTTTGATCTATTTGGATCTGAGAATTCCACAATTTTGAGGAATTATTTTGCCAATTATTCACATATTTTGCAGTTTGAATAGAGGAGTGTAAAGCAATTCCAGCAGCCGCAGCAGTAGCTGTGACTGCAATAAGACCCATAATCACTGCAATCAAAGTAAAAATGAGTCTTTTGGATCTAGTTAGAACTCCTTGTAATACTTCTGTTAAAATATGGATGGATGGGGAAGCCTCCCACGGTCGGTTCATGGACACAGGGATCCACGCGCCCTCTCTTGCCCTCACTGGCAAAATATGGTGCTGCCAATCAAAAGTTGAATCAATGCAAGTAAACAATTTACAATTTTCACAAGTTATAGTTTGGGAATCTGGTTTAATAACTATGTTTCCTACAACTAGCATATAAGGGGGTTTTACACAACTTTGTAAAGGAATTGTCAGATTGGAATTTAGGTTAATAGTATAATATGGCTTACGATTTCTTGTTCCCATAACTTGATTTCCAGACCAAATTCTAATGTGGTGCGAGGCCACAGTAAGCTTCCATAATTCTGGATGATCAGGACCAGTAACAGGACTAACTAACTTTGGTCAAGGTGATGAAATTCCCTTTTCACCCCATTTCCATGGATAGGGTGATTCTAACCTTCTATAAACCTGGTCTAGCCTTTTAGTTAAATTACTATCATAGACCGGATTAGAGGGCCAGACAGATGGGACCTGTGAACATGAGTAAGTCTGGCCTGTACAATCAGAATATAATTGGCCTCGAGGGGCCCAGTCTATAATAATTCCAAATTTATTGTTTTGTAATACCACCACAGTATCAGCCACACATTCTTCCCAAACTAACACTTCTGGGTCTTCTGATTCTTTGGGACTTTTCTTTGGGGCAAGGTTTTCCCTTAGGCCTAAATTTTAATGATCTTTGATAAGAAGAGTGCTGTAAATTATTTATTTGTGACCCGAGTGACATTCCACTTACCATGTGATAAGTAAATTTACTGGAGGCACTGACAGTAGGTACTTCAACCAACCAATTTTGGGCTGTAGGCATTAAGCATCCTGGTGCTTTCCCCAGGCAAATAGGAGGATAATGATACCCAATGGAAATGTTTAACATCATTCCTTCTTCTTCAGGTTGGGCAGGGCCACAGTCATCTGTGGGGCCTGGTACCCATGCACTATTATTAACATATACTTCAATAGGATTATCTATCCAAGTGACTGCCCGAATTAAGGGCGGGAAAGGCACACAGGCCCAGTAAGTATAATTAGCTGCAGCTGCTTCTGCAGACATAGGGAGACTTATCACTGTTGATACAATCATTAAAGCTGCAAGTAGCATATTCTCTGGAGTTTGTGTTAGTTACCTTTGTGTTCTTCAGGCTTTTTTCAGCTAACCGTGTCAGGTTCTTTAGTTGGGCCCAGGTCGGTGGCTCCGCTTCCTTGGTGGATAGCAACTTCTTCTGTAAGTTGTAGGTATCCAAACTGGAAGCGGATTTTCTGCTGGTGAAACACAAGCCAAACCTCTCCCCCATATTATCACTTTACCTATTTCTTAAGTCTTATTTTTGATGTCCTTCCACCAAATCAGTTTTCCCTCATGTGGGCTGTTCTTTTTACCAGTAAAAATGTTGTTCTGCAGAAGTAGTGGTCTGAGTTCTATAAATGTTTAAAAAATTTAAAGTATAGAGTGCTAGATTAAGTTGCATCTGGGGAGTGTTATACTCCTTACTCTCTTTTTCCCTTTTTTGTTTAACCAATTGAGCTTTGAGTGTTCTATTAGTTCTTTCAATTATGGCCTGTCCTTGGGAATTATAAGAGATTGCTGTTGTATGTGTAATTTTTCACTGATTTAAGAATTTTTGAAATGCTTTACTGCAGTATCCTGGCCCATTATCTGTTTTAATTTTTTCTGGAACTCCCATGACAGCAAAACAAGTTAATAAATGTCTTTTAACATGTGAAGTATCTTTTTCTGTCTGGCAGGTTGTCCACATGAAATGTGAATAAGGATCAACCGTCACATGGACAAATGACAATTTTCCACATGAAGGTACATGTGTGACATCCATTTGCCATAACGCATTAGGACATAGACCTCTGGGATTAACTGCTGCCACCTGAGTGGGCAGGTGTAGGACTTGACACTGACTACAGTGTTGTACAATATTTTTTGCCTGTTTACATGTGATATCCAATTTATTTTTTAGGCCTGTTGCATTTACATGAGTCAGGGCATGAAGTTCTTGTGTTTCCATGCAGGCAGATGATACTAGCAAGTCAGCTTGTTCATTTGCTTTAGCTAAAGGCCCTGGTAAATTAGTATGTGCTCGAATATGAGTAATATAAAATAGGAAATTTCTTTTTCTTGGAGTTTGTTGTAACTAATTAAACAGCTGATTTAACTGATCATCCATATTATATCTGATTAGGGCTGTCTCAACATCCTTTGTAGCCTGTACTACATATGCAGAATCTGAAACAGTGTTGATAGGCTGATTAAAATCTTGTAACGCTGAAATGACAGCAACCAACTCTGCTCTTTGAGCTGAGTGATACTGAGTTTCAATGACTCGTTCTTTTGGCCCAGTGTAAGCTACTTTTTCATTGCTGGAATCATCAGTAAACACCGTCAGAGCATTTTCTAAAGGTTTAAGTCTGGTAATTTTAGGTAAAATCCAAGTAGTTAATTTTAAAAACTGGATGATTTTTGTTTTTGGGTAATGATTATCAATAATTCTCACAAAATCAGCAAGACCAATCTGCTATGCAGCAGAATTGATAAAGGGTTGTCTAACCTGTTCTTTGTTTAAAGGAATAATGATTTTATCTGGGTCACTTCCACACAGTTTTACTGTTCGTAGTCTTGCCTGACCAATTAATGTAGCCATTTGCTCTAAATACAATGTGAAAGTCTTAATTATACTGTGAGGAAGGAATGACCACTCCACAAGATCTATATTTTGAACAATAATGCTTGTTGGAGAATGTACAGTAGCAAAAATCAAAAGTTGGAGTGGGGCTAAATGATCTATTCTATTTACTTGTGCTGACCGAATTTTTTCTTCAGCTAATTCAATTTCTTTAGTTGCCTCTGGATTTAATGTTCTTTTACTATTCAAGTCTGGATCCCCTCTCAAGACAGAGAACAAATTTGACATGGCATAAGTAGGGATGCCTAGAGTTGACCAAATCCAATTAATATCTCCTAGCAATTTTTGAAAGTCATTTAATGTTCTTAATGTGTCTTTTCTTATTTCTATTTTTTGTGGTTTAATTTTTCTTTCCTCTACCTGCATTCCCAAATACTGAAAAGGAGTGGATGTCTGAATCTTATCACATGCTATTGTCAGGCCTGCGTTTGCAACCTCTATCTGCAGAAATGTGTAACAGTCAATTAATTTGTCTCTTGTTTTTGCAGCACACAAAATATCATCAACACAATGAATGATATAACAGTCTGAAAACTTGTCTCTAACTGGTTGAAGAACCTGAGCTACAAAAGTCTGACAAATAGCTGGACTATTAAGCATTGCCTGAGACAACACTTTCCACTGAAACCTGGTGGCTCATTCTTTATTATTTATGGCTGGTATAGTAAAAGCAAATTTTTCACAATCCTGCTCCGCCAGAGGAATGGTAAAAAATCAATCCTTTAAATCAGTTATAATTAAAGGCCAATCTTTGGGGATCATGGCTGGAGAGAGCAGCCGGGGTTAGAGAGGCACCATAGGTTGAATTACCACATTAATGACTCCCAAGTCAGTCAGCATGCGCCATCTGCCTGATTTTTTCCAAATTACAAACACAGGAGAATTCTAAAGAGAGAAAGTGGATGAAACATGTCCTTTTTAAAATAGTTTTTTAACTATTTTATGTAGCGCCCCCAACTTTTCTTAGGGAGCAGCCACTGTTTGACCCATACAGTACACTGCAGGGCGAGTCTGAATTGCTCCTTCACCATAGTGAACTGTAGGTTGGAAAATAATGAGTGCCACGAGCCAAGTCGCAGCAAGCCTAGTTTCAGGCTCCCTCCTCCAGCACTCACTCGGCTGAGGAGGAGGTGGCCATAATGGTTTTAGACCCAATGGCCCCGATGTTTCTGGACTTTTTTTCCTTTTAATTTTAATGTTTCAGGATATATTACCTCCTGTAATTGATTGTAGTCAACATATTGCGTTGACCGAGCCATTACTAGCTGTGCTACATTTTTACAATGTGAATTTTCCTTTCCTTTTTTGAACTCCCTCCCTGCCTCTTCTTCACAATCTATTACACAGCTTTCAGGGTCATCAGAAACTGAAACGCTATCTTCTATTTGAAACGGTTCTAAAGTTGCTTTAATAATGGCCCAATCATTTCATACTGTAAGTGGGATGATTTTATCTTCCCTACTTGCTTGTTTTAATTCCTTGCCAATTTTTTCTCAATCTTTTAAATCTAAAGTTCCCTGTTCTGGAAACCAAGGGCAGAATTGTTCTATTGTTTGAAATAGCATAATTAGATTTTCTGTAGAGGCTTTTACTCCCCTTCTTCTTAAAAGAATTTTAATGAAGCTGAGATAAGAAGAATATTTACTTTCAGTTTGCCCCACTGTTACCCTGGATTCCTCCGAGCACACAAGCTTACCGTAAGGCTGACTGTGGACCTACTCGGGAATCTCTTGTCGGCTGTCCTCAGTGCTCACGTTCTTAGTGTACCTTCACCCTAGAGAAAGGCCCCACGTTGGGCGCCAGATGAAGGGGTGTCCTGCCCCTTGACACCCGTGGGATATCTTGTTAGGTGTGACGAGAGACTGAGAAAAGAAATAAGACACAGAGATGAAGTATAGAGAAACAACAGTGGGCCCAGGAGACCGGCACTCATCATACCAAGGACCTGCACTAGCACTGGCCTCTGAGTTCCCTCAGTTTTTATTGATTATTATTTTCATTATCTCAGCAAGAGGAATGTGGTAGGACAGCAGGGTGATAATAGGGAGAAGGTCAACAAGAAAACATGTGAGCAAAGGAATCTGTGTCACAATTAAGTTCAAGGGGAGGTACTATGCCTGGATGTGCACATGGGCCAGATTTATGTTTCTCTCTGCCCAAACATCTCAGTGGAGTAAAGAATAACAAAGCAGCATTGCTGCCAACATGTCTCACCTCCCACCATAGGGCAGTTTTTCTCCTACCTCAGAATTGAACAAATGTACAATCAGGTTTTATACCGAGACATTCAGTTCCCAGGGGCAGGCAGGAGACAGTGGCCTTCCTCTTTTACTAATCCACCTCAGCACAGACCCTTTATGGGTGCCGGTCTGGGGGACGGTCAGGTCTTTCTCATTCCACGAGGACATATTTCAGACTATCACATGGGGAGAAACCTTGGACAATACCTGGCTTTCCAAGGCAGAGGTCGCTGCAGGTTTTCACAGTGCATTGTGCCCCTGGTCTATTGAGACTAGAGAATGGCGATGACTTTTACCAAGCATACTGCTTGTAAACATTTTGTTAACAAGGCACGTCCTGCACAGCCCTAGATCTCTTAAACCTTGATTCCATACAACACATGTATTTGTGAGCTCAAGGTTGGGGCAGAGTGGCTGGGGCAAAGTCACAAATTAACAACATTTCAGCAAAGCAATTGTTTAAGGTACAGATCAAAATGGAATTTCTTATGTCTTCCCTTTCTACATAGACACAGTAACAGTCTGATCTCTTTTTCTTTTCCCTACAGGCATGGCCTAGTTTTATACATTTTAGGGAGACAGGAGATATCAATAAAGTACATGTAAGATGTACATTGGTTCAGTCTGGAAAGGCCAGACAACTTGAAGGAGGGGGTGCTTCCAGGTTATAGGTAGATTTAAACATTTTCTGATTGGCAGTTGTTTGAAAGAGTTATGTTATTATCTAAAGACCTGGAATCAGTAGAAAAGAATGTCTGGGTTGTGATGATTAGGAGTTGTGGAGACTAAAGTTTTATCATGCACATGAAGCTTCCAGGTACCAGGCTTCAGAGAGAACAGATTGTAAATGTTTTTCATCAGACTTCAAGAATCTGTTCTATCAGTAATTGTGAAAGGGAAGAGGGCATAATGAGACATGTCTGCTCCCTGCTCCCCATCATGGTCAGAACCAGTCCTCCCGGTTAGCCTTGGAATGCTCTTGCCGAGAGAAGTCCATTCCGATGGTGGGGCAGGGGGTGGTTAGAATTTTATTTTTGGTTTACAAAGTACATTAACATTGTCGTGCAACCATCACCACCATCTGTCTCCAGAACACTTTTTATCTTGCTGAACTCGAACTCAATACCCATTAAACAGTAACTCCCTGGAATTCTCCCCTTCCCTCAGCCTCTGGCAACCACTAATCTACTTTCTGTTTCTATGAATTAGACTGTTCTAGAAATCTCATATAAGTGGAATTATACAGCATTTTGGTTTTTGTAACTGGCTTATTTCACTTTGCAAAATGTGTTCAAAGTTCAAACTCATGTTGTAGCATGCATCAGCATTTCCTTTCTTTTTAAAGCTGAATAATATTCTATTATATGTATTTATCATATCTTGCTTACCCATTCATCTGTCGCTAAACACTTGGATTTCTTCCATCTTTTCGCCATTGTGAATAATGCTACTATGAACGTGTGTATATGCTGATCTCCTTGAGACCCTGATTTTCAATTCTTTTTGGGTCTATACCCCAAAATAGAATTGCTTTATCATATGGTAATTCTATTTTTAACTTTTTGGGAAACAGCCATACTGTTTTCCAATGTGACTGCACCATTTTCCATTCCCACCAATAGGGCACAGTGGTTTCAATTTCTATACACCCTTGCCAGCATTTTTTATTTTCTGTTTTTTTTTTAATAGTAGCCATCATAATGGGTATGAAATAGTATCTCATTATCATTTCAATTTTAATTTTTTCTTTTTTTTTCTTTTTTGAGACAGGGTCTCTCTTTCATTGCCCAGGCTGGAGTGCAGTGGCATGATCATAGTTTACTGCAGCCTTGACTTCCCAGGCTCAGGTGCTTTTCCTGCCTCAGCCTCCTGAGTAGCTAGGCTTCAGGCACACACCACCCCACCCAGCTACTTTTTGTATTTTTTGTGGAGACTGGGTTTTACCCTGTTGCCCAGGCTGGTCTTGAACTCCTGGGCTCAAGCCAGTCTCTCACCTCGGCCTCCCAAAGTGCTGAGATTGTAGGTATGAGCCACCACGTCTGGCCTGATTTGCATTTTTGTAATAATTAGTGATTGTTCTAACAGGTTTTTTTTTTTTTTTTTTGGTGGACTCTTCAGGGTTTCCTACATAAAATATATTGTCTGAGAAGAGAGATAATTTTATGTTTTTTTTCCAATTTAGATGCTTTATATTTCTTTTTCTTGCCTGCTTGCTCCAGTTAGGACTTCCAGCACTATGTTGAATGGAAGTGGCAAAAGCAGGGATCTTTATTCTTGTTTGTGATCCTAGAGCTTTTAGTCTTTAATCATTTAACATGTTAGCTGTAGGCTTTACATATATGGCCTTTATTATATTGAGGTAGTTCTCTTTTATTTCTAGTTTGCTCGGTACTTTTTATCATGAAAATATGTTGAATTTTGTCAAATGTTCTTTCTGAATCAATTGAGATGATCTTGTGGTTTTGTATTTAATTCTGTTTATGTGGAGAAATGCTTTTTTTTTTTTTTTTTTTTTTTTGAGATGGCATCTCACTCTGTCACACAGGCTGGAGTGCATTGGCATGATCTCAGCTCACTGCAGCCTCCGTCTCCTAGGTTCAGATTATCCTGCCTCAGCCTCCCGAGTAGCTGGGATTACAGGCACCTGCCACCATGCCCAGCTAATTTTTGTATTTTTAGTAGAGATGGGGTTTCAACATGTTGGCCAGGCTGGTCTCAAACTCCTGACCTCAGGTGATCTGCCTGCCTTGGCCTCCCAAAGTGTTGGGATTACAGGCATGAGCCACCGCACCTGGCCACATTGGTGGTTTTTTGTATGTTAAATCATCCTTGCATTCCAGAAATAAATCCCACTTGGTTGTGATATATAGTAATTTTAAAGTATTGTTGAATTCTGTTGGCTAGTATTTTGTTGAGGATTTTCACTTCAGTGTTTATCAGGGATGCTGGTCTGTGGTTTTCTTTCCTTGTAGTGTATTTGTTTGACTTTGGTATTAGGGTAATGCTGGCCTTATAGAGTAAGTGGGAGGTGTCCTCTCTTCGGTCTTTTTAACAGTTTAGGAGGATTGCTGTTAATTTTTCCATAAATGTTCGGTAGAATTTACTAGTGAAACCATCTTGTTCTAGGGTTTTGTTTTATGTTTTTTGTTGTTGTTGTTTTTTGGTTGTTGTTGAAAGGTTTTTGGTTATAGATTCAATCTCCTTATTAATTGTAGTCTATTCAAGTTTTCTGTTTGTCCAGATTCACTCTTGGTAGATTGTATATTTCTAGGATTTTATTCACTTCATCCAGTTATCTAATTTTTCATCATGTAAGTATTCACATTACTATCTTATGATCCTTTTTTATTTCTGTAAAAGCAGCAGCAGTGTCTCCTTTCATTTCTGATTTTAATTATTTGAGTCTTCTCTCTCATTTTCTTAGTTGGCAGTTTTGCTGATCTTATGGAAGAACCAACTCTTGTTTTATTAATTGTAAAAGTTGTTTTTTATTCTCTATTTTGTTGATCTCTGCTCAAATCTTCATTATTTCTTTTCCTCTGCTAGGTTTCAGTTTCATTTGTTAATTTTCTAGTTCCTTAAGGCATAAAGTTACATTATTGATTTGGGTTCTTATTTTTTATGCAAGCAATTACAGCTGTAAATTTCCTTTTTAGTACTATGTTTGCTGCATCCCACACATTTTGGTACATTTATTTTTATTTTTATTTGTCTCAAGATATGTTCTAATTTCCCTTGTGATTTTTTTATTTTGAGCCACTGTTATTTGAGAGATTATTGTTTTGTTCTGTCTTTTATTTTCTTTAGAGATGAGCTCTTGCTCCACCATCCAAGTTGGAGTGCAGTGGCATGATCAAAGGTCACTGCAGCCTCAAATGCCTGGGCTCAAGTGATCCTTCCACTTCAGCCTCCTGAGTATCTGGGATTAAGGAATGTGTTGTTTAATTTTTACGTATTTATGGATTTTTCAGCACAACTTTTACTATTGGTTTCTTTCCATTGTGATTGGAAACAATATTTTGTATGATTTTAATCTTTTAAAATTCATTAAGACTTGTTTTGTGGCCTAACACATCATCTATCTGGGAGAATGTTTCATGTGCACTGTAAAAAAAGTATATTCTGTTGTTAGGTGGATTGTATTGTTTATGTCTGTTAGGGCCATTTGGTCTATAGTGTTGTTCAAGTTCTTGTATTTCCTCATTGATCTTCTGTCTAGTTGTTCTATTTGTTATTGAAAGTGAAATACTGAAGTCTCCTACCATTTTTTTCAAGTTGTCTATTTCTCCCTTCAATTCTATCAATGTTTGCTATGTATATTTAGGCTCTAATATTTATTGCATAAATGTTTTTAATTGTTATATCTTCTTGGTGAATTGACCCTTTCACCATTATATAATATTCTCCTCTGTTTCTTGCAACAGTTTTATTTTTACTTAAAGTCTATTTTTAGGCTACGAGTGGTGGCTCATGCCTATAATCCCACACTTTGGGAGCCCAAGGCAGGCGGATCACCTGAGGTCAGGAGTTCGAGACCAGCCTGGCCAACATGGTGAAACCCTGTCTCTACTAAAAATACTAAAAAAAAAAAAAAAAAAAAAAACTTAGCACCCATAGTCCCAGCTACTTTGGAAGCTGAGACATGAGAATTGCTTGAACCTGGGAGGCAGAAGTTGCAGTAAGCCAAGATCGTGCCACTGCACTGTAGTCTGGATGACAGAGTGAGACTCCATATTAATTAAAAAAGAAAAAAAAAGAGTCTATTTTTTTCCCTCTGTGTGTCTCTCTGTGCCTCTCTCTTCTCTTTCTTGAATTCCAAGAGCATATAATTTGGTCCACTTAATGTTGTTCCATATGCTCCCTAGGCTCTGTTCACTTTTCTTCATTGTTTTTTTTCTTTTTGCTTCTCAGACTTCATAATTCCAAAGGATGTTTCTTCAAATTCACTGATTCTTCTGTCCATTCAATTCTGATGTTGAACCCCTCTAGTTAATTTTCCAATTCAGTTAGCTTGTTTTTCAACTCTAAGATGTCTGTTTGGTTCTTTTTAAAAATAATTTCTGTCTCTTTGCTAATACCCTATTTTGTTCATGTATTGTTTTCCTGATTCCTTTAATTCAGTGTCTCATTGAGTATATTTGATAAACACCATTGTTTTAAAGTCTTTGTTTAGTAAGCCTGAAGCCTGTGTTTCCTTAAAGTTGGTTTCTGGAGATTTATTTTGTTACTTTGATCAGGCCATATTTTCCTGTTTCTTTGTGTGCCTTGTGATTTTAAGAAGGCATTTGAAAAAACAGCCACCTGTCCTAAGGGACCTAAGATCTCCCCTTTCTACCTATGCAGTGCTCCACTCTGCTGATTTGTGCTGCTCTGTCTTGGTATTCCCCCAAAATATTTTAAATTATTTTTTTCATTTTCATTTTCATTTTATTTTTTATTTTTTGAGATGGAGTCTCACTCTGTCACCTAGGCTGGAGTGCAGTGGCACCATCTCAGCTTACTGCAACCTCCGCCTTTGGAGTTCAAGCAATTCTCCTGCCTCAGCCTCCTAGTAGCTGGGACTATATGCTTGCACCACCATGCCTGGCTAATTTTTGTATTTTTAGTAGAGATGGGGTTTCACTATGCTGGCCAGGCTGGTCTCGAACTCCTGATCTCAGGTGATCTGCCTGCCTCAACCTCCCAAAGTGTTGGGATTACAGGCGTGATCCACTGTGCCCGGCCTATTCGTTTCATTTTCATACAGAGCAACTCAACTCTCCCATGACCCTACCCAGTCTGAACACTTAAATCCATCTTTATATGGAGAATCGGTGAGGTCTCTGTTTTGTATATCCAAACACTTAAGGGAGCAGTAGGAGTTCTGTAGAGCAATATTTTTGGTTTGTTTTGAATTACATCTATGGGTACTTCCTCTATAAATCATTTCCTAATTTTTCCCTTTCTAGTTTTTTCACCAAAATTCCACTGGCCTCTAAATAAGTTTTGTTGTTGTTGTTGAGACAGAGTCTTGTTCTGTCCTCCAACCTGGAGTGCAGTGGCATGATCTTGACTCACTGCAACCTCCATCTCCTGGGTTCATTTGATGCTCTTGCCTCAGCCTTCTGAGTAGCTGGAACTACAGTTGTGCGCCACCACGCTCAGCTAATTTTTGTATTTTTAGTAGAGACAAGGTTTCATTATGTTGGCCAGGCTGGTCTCAAACTCCTTACATCAGGTGGTCCACCCGCCTCAGCCTCCAGAGTGCTGGGATTATAGGTGTGAGCCACCACACCAGCTTAAATAGTTCTTAAAATCAGTAATTTTTGGTAAAAAAATTTTTATGTATTTTGTATACATTTATATCTAGGTATTTTATCATATAAACATTTAAATATATAAATATATATTTATATTTAAAAATCACATATATGTGACTAAAGCATAACATATATATACATATCTGCTTTAGTTCTGAATATTAGTCTGGTATATAATTAAGCTGTAATATTATCAGCTTTGTGATTTATAATTTTAAGCTGCTGAAATGAAACTCTGTATCCTTTCTTTAGTATGATTTCTTCACTTACCTGATAGAATTAATTATCTTCCAATTGTTCAGCTTCTCTGGCTGAACCCTGATTGCTACATACCCATATGTTGAGGCTTTGCCAGAGGTGACAAGCCTGTTTTCTTTTACAACGTCAGCTTCTCGAAAGTCCTCTGACCCCCAAAAGACTTATACTTCAAGACTCCCCTACTCTTCCTTCACTGTAAGATTGTTTTCCCCCGTCCCTCTACACATCCTGTCATCTCTGGCATTACTATTTATGGCCTGATTCTGCCTTGAATGACCCTGAAGTCCCCAAGACTCACATGTGTAAAAAAATTCTTAGTTTGAGTTTGATCAGCTCCTAAGAGAGAATTTCTGGGTGAGAGAAGGAACTGTAAAAATGGTCCATCAACTGCATTCTTCAAAAATGTTGATGTCATAATAGGCACAGAAATGCTGGGGAACTTTTATAGATTCAAGGAGACTAAGGACATATAATAACTAAATATAGTATGAGGTTCTAGACTGGAACATGTACTGAAGGAAAAGAATGCGATAAAGAACATTTCTGGCTAAATTGACACAAATACAATACAGACAGTAGATTAAATAAAATTCCATGTTTCTGTTCAATTTACCAACATCGATAACTAGACTGGGGGTAGGAAACAGAACATCCTATTTCTTAGAAAATACTGAAATATTTAGGGGTAAAGGGTAAGATGTACACAACTTACAATTTGGTATGTCTTGGATTTGTGTCCCTGACAAAATCTCCAATTGTAATCCCCAGTGTTGGAGGAGGAGCCTGGTGAGAGGTGATTGGATCATCGGGGCAAATTTCTCCCTTGCTGTTCTTGTTAGTGACTGAGTTCTTATGACATCTGGTTGTTTAAAAGTGTGTGGTAGCTCGCTGTCTGTTTCCTGAAGCCTTCCCAGCCATGCTTCCTGTACAGCCTATAGAACCACGAGCCAATTAAACCTTTTTTTTTGAGGCAGCGTCTCGCTGTGTAGCCCAGGCTGGAGTGCAGTGGTGCGATCTCGGCTCACTGCAACCTCCGCCTCCTGGGTTCAAGCAATTCTCTGCCTCAGCCTCCTGAGTAGCTGGGATTACAGGCGAAAACCACCATGCCTGGCTAATTTTATTGTATTTTTAGTAGAGATGAGGTTTCACCATCTTGGCCAGGCTGGCCTTGAACTCCTGACCTCGTGATCCACCCGCCTTGGCCTCCCAAAGTTCTGGGATTACAGGCGTGAGCCACCGCGCCTGGCCCAATTAAACCTCTTTTCTTTATAAATTACCCAGTCTCAGGTAGTTCCCTATAGCAATGTGAGAACGGACTAATGCACAATTGCCAAACGTTTAGACAAAAGAGTAGTAATGTAGATGTATGTAGAGAAAGCAAGTGGAGACCGGGCGCAGTGACTCATGCCTGTAATCTCAGCACTTTGGGAGGCCAGGTCAGGTGAATTGCCTGAGGCCAGGAGTTTGAGACCAGCCTGGCCAACATGGAGAAACCCCATCTCTGCAAAACATACAAAAAATTAGCGGGTAGGGTGGTGCATGACTGTAATCCCAGCTACTCAGGTGGCTGAGGCATGAGAATTGCTTGAACCTGGGAAGTGGAGGTTGCAGTGAGTCAAGATCGCACCACTGCACTCCAGCCTGGGTGACAGAGTAAGACTGTGTCTCAAAATAAATAAATAAATTAATTAATTAAAATTAAAATTAAAAAAAGAAAACAAATGGAACAAAATGCTAACTTGGTGAATCTGTGTCACAGGAATAGCAGTGCTTTTTAGTATTCTTGCAACTTTTCTGTAAATTTGAATTTTTCCAAGTAAAAAGTTTTTAAAAATGGCCCATGACTCTGTTCCCCTAAATTTTACCTCCCCTTTGAGAGACTCTGACTTCAGTCTCACCATTTCCCCAAGATGTGTGGCAGTCCAATTTGAAATGTTATACCAGTTTCTGTCTCAGGCAAGAGCAGTGGGATATACTTCTCACAACTGATGTTCTAACATCCATGTTTACAGAATATAGAAAAGGAACACAAGGGGAAATTAAGTAAAAAATATACATTACAGGCTGGACACGGTGGCTCACGCCTGTAATCCCAGCACTTTGGGACGCCGAGACGAGTGGATCACCTGACGTCAGGAGTTCGAGACCAGCCTGGCCAACATAGCGAAACTCCGTCTCAACTGAAAATACAAAAGATGAACCAGGCTTTGTTGTGGTGCCTGTAATCCCAGCTACTTGGGAGGCTGATGCAGAAGACTTGCTTGAACCTGGGAGGCGGAAGTTGCAGTGAGCCAAGATTGCACCACTGCACTCTAGCCTAGGCAGTAAGAGCAAAACTTCATCTCAAAAAAAAAATTAAAAATTAAAAAATGTAAATTACATACAAAAATACAAAATGAATGCAGAAATACAAAGAGTCACATTTACATGATTTCAGATACTGAGAATCAGAGTGTAGATTTTGGAGTCAGTAATATCTGAGTTCTAACCTTTTCTCTGTCACATATAGTCATGTGACCTGGAACAGGACATTTTACCTCTTTCTACTTCAGTTTTTGCATCTTGGACAGGGGCTTGTAAATCCTCAGTGTATGCAGCAAAAAAAAAATATGAAATATAGGAAGAAGTAGAAAATGAAGGAGAAAATCTAAAAATATATATATATATGAAGAAGATTCCTGAAAAATAGGGGTAAGGAAGAAAACTAGACACCAAATAGTTTCCTACTTCAAGATTTTAGAGACTTCACTGGTATCCTTGGAGTCTGAAAAGCTTTGTTGTTTCCAAGAATTTCTGGAAATTCTTGCAATGGGGTAGGGAAAAGATTGGGGAAAGATAGGGATCTTATTTCCTACGGTCCTTCTGAGAGCCACATGCTTTATATGTGTACTTATTTAGTACCTAGGACCTTCTGACACTTCCTTATGTTGCTGGTGGAAGTATAGATTATTAAACCTCTTCATAGGTGTTTTGGCAATACATATCCAAATAAAAAAGTACAGATGTGCACAATGAAGGTTGTATAGGGATATTCACTGCAATATTGTTCTAAAAGCAAATTCATGAAGGGATCAGTTGAATAAACTATTATATATTCATATAAAGACTGCAACCATTAAGAAGAATGAGATGTCTGCATATTCTGACAAGAAATGATTTTCTATACATATTTACCATAGAAAGCAAGTTGTGTAAGGAATGCTACCTTTTTGGCAGTGGGTTGGGGAAGGTTATGCACACACCTATCTACCTCATCAGGGTGCTTACTTACACTGTCTCTGGAAGGTCACACAAGAAATTCAAGTTTTTCAGAAGAGAAGTTTGGGGACACAGGATGGAGGGAAAATTTTCAATCTATTCCCTTTTATACTTTTTACATTTGTTGCCAAGTGCACGTGTTGCCTTTTAAAAATTGGATTTTTAAACAAATTTATCACTACTACTTACCACCAAAACCTTCCCCCATTCCTCAGCTCTTCTCCAGGGCCTTGACTGGCGCTGACAGCTCACCACCCCTTTTTTCTCCAGCAAGAAGCCACTGGTTTAAGGGAGATATGAAAGGTGGGTTGGATACGCAGGTGGACATTTACTTTTCACTCTGTATCTTTTATTTTTATATTTACAATCATGTGCATGTAATACTGTTACAGGAAAAGGGTCCCAATCCAGACCCCAAGAGTGGGTTCTTGGATCTCACTCAAGAAAGAATTCAGGGCGAGTCTGCAGGGCAAAGTGAAAGCAAGTTTATTAAGAAAGTAAAGGGAATAAAAGAATGGCCACTCCATAGAGCAGCCCCGAGGGCTGCTGGTTGTGCATTTTTATGGTTTTTCCTGATGATCTGCTAAACAAGTGTGGTGGATTATTCACGCCTCCCTTTTTTAGACCATATAGGGTAACTTCCTGACATTGCCATGGCGTTTATAAACTATCCTGGCACTGGTGGGAGTGTAGCAGTGAGGATGACCAGAGGTCACTCTCGTCGCCATTTTGGTTTTGGTGGGTTTTGGCCGGCCCCGTTACTGCAACCTGTTTTATCATCAAGGTCTTTATGACCTGTATTTTGTGCTGACCTCCTATTTCATCCTGTGATTAGAATGCCTTAACAGTCTGGGAATGCAACCCAGTAGGTTTCAGCCTCATTTTACCCAGTTCCTATTTAAGATAGAGTTGCTGTGGTTCACACGCTTCCGCCATTACCTTTTAAAAACAAAAAATTCATTTTTATTAAAAAACAAACAAAAAACCCTTCCAGACCCCTTCTTAACACCTCTTCCCTCACTCCACACCCGCTAGCCCTTTTCACGGGACAAGCTCACCAGCTGGTCCTTCTCCATTAAAAAGCCCAGGGCTTTCTCTTAAGAGAGGAGACTAGGGATTAGGGAACAACTCCAGAAGAAAGGTGATGGGTGAACTGTTTAGAAGGTTAGTGTTGGTTCTTTTATTCGATTAAACAGGGATACACATATATCTACCAAGGAATAGGTAAGGGAGAAATAAAAACACTAAAAAAACTCGGAATCGTTAAGTGTGAAGCACATTTGGAGTTAACATATATGGAGTTAACTCCAAATACTACTAAGAAGAGGCAGGCACGCGCTGCATACCGGGATTTGTAGTCCTTTCCGGGGCGGGGTACAGCGCGCCTGCGTAGAGGAGCCGTCGCTCTTCCGGGCGCATGCGTGCGGCCGCGGCGCCAGGACTGATTGCACCCTGGCGGCTGCTTGCGTGTTGTGAGCTGGGAGCTCGGCATGGCGGTGCCCACTGCAGCCATGGGGCCCTCGGCGTTGGGCCAGAGCGGCCCCAGCTCGATGGCCCCGTGGTGCTCAGTGAGCAGCGGCCCGTCGCGCTACGTGCTTGGGATGCAGGAGCTGTTCCGGGGCCACAGCAAGACGCGCGAGTTCCTGGCGCACAGCGCCAAGGTGCACTCGGTGGCCTGGAGTTGCGACGGGCGTCGCCTAGCCTCGGGGTCCTTCGACAAGACGGCCAGTGTCTTCTTGCTGGAGAAGGACCGGTTGGTGAGCTGCCGGGGCTCGGCCCAGGCTAGGGAGAGGGGTCGTGGTGAAGTGAGGTGTGGTAGAGGGAGAGCGAATGGGGGGCGAACGGGGCCGTGGGGTTGAAAGGAGAGTGGACTTGAGGGAGGGGGAAAGGGGTAGTAGGGAGATGAGAGGGGAGTGTGGAGATGAGGAGGGAGTGGGGAGAAGGTGGAGTGTGGGGGTGACAGGGTCGTGAGGGGTGAGGAGAGGAAGATTGGGGGCGTGTGGAGAGTGTGGAAGTAAGGAGGTTGGCGATGGCGGGTGAAGGTGAGGAGAGGGTGGATGGGACGGGGCTGCGGTGGGAGCCTTACTCGTTTGGAGTCGATTCGTGTGCTGGTAAGGAGTGGCTAGGGGCTGTGGTGGTGGTGGTGAGGAGGGCCCCTTTGAAAGTGATAAGGCGTCCCGTGGGAATGAGCGGCTGGGTTAGGAACGTTGATGGTACAGTAAGGGTGCAAAATCAGGAAGGAGGAGGAGGCCAGGGAGGGCACAAAAATAAGGGCATAGATGTGGAAGCTGAGAACAACAGTTCAGAAGGACTGCGGAGAAGAGAAGGGAGAAAGGGCTTAGAAGAACTGGATTCTGAATTACCCAGATCTTTACTGGTACCGGCATACCTTGGTTTGAATAAGGTTAGAAAGTTACATGGGGAGGCAGCTTACATCTATGTGAAGTGACATCTGGATTCTCTTCTTTCAGGTCAAGGAAAACAATTATCGGGGACATGGGGATAGTGTGGACCAGCTTTGTTGGCATCCAAGTAATCCTGACCTATTCGTTACCGCGTCCGGAGATAAAACCATTCGCATCTGGGATGTCAGGACTACAAAATGCATTGCCACTGTGAACACTAAAGGTGATTATTCAGAGAGAGAGGGTAATAGGAAGATAAGCTGTTTGAATTCATTCAACAACCATTTTCCGAATATCTTTTCTGTGCCTGGCACTCAGCAGTGTATGAGACATCCTGAGCTGAATAAGAGTTTCCAGCTCCAAGGACCTCCCCAGCGGGGAGGGGACATGTATATACAAATAACATAGCAAGGTATGGTTCATTTGATAATGGAGAGGTCTGCAAGATGGATACCCAGAATAGAAGTGAAAACAAAAGTCTGCCTAGGGGAGCCAGGGAAGTCCTCACCAAATTTGAGCAAACTTTTAGGATAGCCATAGAAATTGAGTGTGGTCAATGTGCAGTGGGTGGGGAATGGGGCATTTCCAGGAGGGAACAGCGTGTGCAAAGGTATGGAGACCGTGGAAAATTCTGATTAGCTGGAATGGTTGAAATTTGGATGGTCTTGGTGAACTGCGAGAAAGTGACCAGAAAGTTGTGCGGTACATTTGTAGGCTGTGTTGTAAGTATTGAGGCCGGTACTGTATGGGACTCTTGAGTTTTCATTTATCATAAGATGTTCCATTAGGAAAGAAAGTTGGTAAATAACTGTGATACACCCAAAATTTTGAAATGCTTTCTGATACATTTTAAGATACAGTATAGATACTAAAATGTGAAAAAATTATACATTTTAGAATGGAAAAGGTTGATGAGATTTTTAATTGATGTGTTCAGTGTGGGCCACTAGACTTTGTTGACAAGACTTACCTCTGGAGGCAGAATAGTGTGGTTTTTCCCCAGGTATACAGCTGCTGATCCATGAGTGATTCAGGTGATGCCTGGGTGAACATTAAAAACCAGTTTTGCAGATATTTTAATGCCTACTAGAAGAACTAGCTCATAGAATTTATTACTCAATTAAAGCTAAATTTATTTTTATTTTTATTTTTGAGACAGAGTCTTGCCCTGTTACCCAGGATGGAGTACAGTGACACAGTATTGGCTGTCTGCAGCCTCCACCTCCTGGGCTCAAGCCATCCTCCTACCTCAACCTCCTGAGTAGCTGGGACTACAGGCACATGCCACCATGCCTGGCTAATTTTTTGTAGAGCCGGTTTTTGCCATTTTGCCCAGGCTGATCTTGAACTCCTGGACTCAAGTGATTTGCACACCTTGGCTTCCCAAAGTGCTGGGATAACAGGCTGGAGCCACCGCGCCCGGCTGCTAAATTTATTTAAGTAAAATTTTTTGGATTAATTTTAAGAAAAGTCTTGAATAAAGAAAAATACAGTGTTTAATGGACAGGACAAAAATTGTGATGTTGGCATGCGAGTGACTAGAGTTGAGAAATGCTGGTGTAAGAGAAAAGGGGGCTTTGGGGTCAGATCTGGGTTTAAATTCTTGGCTCTGTGACTTCATATAGGTTTGACACTTCGGCTCATCTTCTTATCTGCTATTTCCTTTGTCTATAAAATGGGGATAATAAAGTGTGTCTTAGAGGAGTATTGTGAAGACCAAATCAGGAAATGTGTAGATGAATGTGCTGGACTCATTGTTGAATTATAAATGGTAGCTCCCTCCCATTGTCTAGGACTTTAGTGAGTAAGCCCTGAAGGAAGCTCTGGTCTTCTTTCTAGGATAGCACAATAAACTTGTGGAGGATTATGAGCAAACAGATTATCTTGCTGTTTATATCTGGGTTCCTAGGGGAGAACATTAATATCTGCTGGAGTCCTGATGGGCAGACCATTGCTGTAGGCAACAAAGATGATGTGGTGACCTTTATTGATGCCAAGACACACCGTTCCAAAGCAGAAGAGCAGTTCAAGTTCGAGGTCAACGAAATCTCCTGGAACAATGACAACAACATGTTCTTCCTGACAAATGGCAATGGTTGTATCAACATCCTCAGGTGAGGGGATCTAGCTTAGGGGACTGTCATATCTTTGTGCTGGGTGCTGTGTCAGATATGGAGATGAATTAGATGTGAGCCTATCCTGAAGGAGCTTAAAACACAAATAGAATCCTAACCTGTTTTAAGTACATTTGAGCTATATATTTTATATACTTTATATTTTACTGAGTCCTTACAGAAATTCTAGGAGTTGATGGTTTGCTTCTCATTTGACAGATGAGGATCTGAGGGTGAGAGGTTACATCAGTAGTCAGCTAGTGTTTGCTAGAACTGGATGCACCTTGAATTATGACTAATTCATACCCTCTTTTTTTTGAGGCGGAGTTTTGCTTTTGTTGCCCAGGCTGGAGTGCAATGGCGCGATCTCGGCTCACTGCAACTTTCGCCTCCTGGATTCAAGCTATTCTTCTGCCTTAGTCTCCCAAGTAGCTGGGATTAGAGGCATGCCCCACCACACCCGGCTAATTTTGTATTTTTTGTAGTTTAGAGTTTCTCCATGTTGGTCAGGCTGGTCTCCAACTCCCAACCTCAGGTGATCCACCCACCTCGGCTCCCAAAGTGCTGGGATTACAGGCGTGAACCACCGCACCCAACTGGCTAATTCATACTCTTAAAGTTTCAACTTAAATATCACTTTCCCTTCAGGGGAAGCTCTCCCGCTACCCCAAGGTTAGAGGTAGGTTAGAGGCTTACTTTATGTACTTTCTGTAGGAAGCACTTTCCTTCTGTGTTGTAATTGCATGGTTATTTGCCCATGTCTCCTGTTAGACTGTGAATTCCATGATGGTGGGGATGGTGTTTGCTTTGTTTAGTGTTGAATCCCTAATGTCTAGTCCTGCACCTGCTCCACATAGAAGGATCTTAGTGAATGTTTGTTCTCTAAATGAATGAAATTGTGGAGCTGAAATTCAGATCTGTTTAATTCTAGCCTTCCACTATCCCAGGTGATCAATGTGAGGCCAAGTGAGATATGTTCCGTGGGGAGTTGAAGGAGGGAGCTTGTGAACTTTATCTTGAAAGATAAGCAGAATTTGAAGAATAAGCAAAAGGGAACCACATAAGTGAAAAAGCAGGCATGAGTGAGCATGACTTATTTGCAGAGTAGTTCGGTCAGGGTTGTTGGGGGCACGCTGGCAGATAAGGGAAATAAGAGAGGGCATGATAATGGGAAGATGAAGTCTGATTTGGGACCAGATTATAAAAGGCCTTTATTTTATTCCTAGTATCTTGGATTTTATTTTGTAGGCAATGGGGATTCTATAATTTTTTAAGAAAAACCTTTTTATTATAAAACACAGATATTGAAAACCACATAACACAAATGTGTAGCTTAACGAACTCTTATAGGCTTAACTCTTGTGCAGCCCTGCTCAAGTCGAGGAGTAGTTCTTTCCAGCCACCCCAGAAGTCCATCCAGGTGTTTTGTCCTAATCACAACTCCCTTCTACAAAAGTGAACACTATCCTGACTTTTATGGTGATTCTTCATAGTTTTTCTACCACATGTGCAGCCCCTAGATACCCTGGTTTTGCTCATTTAAAAAAAAAATTGATACGTCTTTTGTGTCTCTTAAATTACTCAAAAGAAACTTGCTAAAACATAGCTGCTGAAAAACCAGACTGGTAACCTGTGGAGATTCTCCCAGTTTGGCTTTTGCTGATTCCATGTGCTGTGTATATGTTGGACTGTTGTAGAAAGAGATGCTGCTTCTCGTCTGCAGTTTGGTTACCCAGTAGTGCAGTTCATCTAGGGAAGGCAGGATAAAATTTTGATTCTGTTTGTCAGATGATGATTTCGTTTCCTGCTGCCTCCAAAGATGACCAGTTAGGTTTGTTTTTTGTTTTTTTTTAATCATTATGGGCTCGTGTTTTTAAACATAGTTGATGTGTTTCCATCTCTTGTAATTGTTACGCTTATTGAAGCTCAAATTATCCCATCTTTGGCCAATAAAAACGTCTTCAAGTTGGTTCTTAAGCCCTTTTTTGACATAATCCCAGTCTTCTGTTTTTTGCTCTCTGGTTTGATAAGATGTTTCAAGTTCATCTTGTACAATCTTGCCCCAGACCTTTAATCAGAAAATTCTCCAACAAGCCTTAACATTCTGGCTGGGTGTCGTGGCTCACACCTGTAATCCCAGCACTTTGGCACTTTGGGAGGCCGAGGTGAGTGGATCACTTGAGGCCTGGCAATCATGGAGAAACCCCGTCTCTACTCAAAATACAAAAATTAGCTGGGTGTGGTGATGCAGGTCTGTAATCCCAGCTACTTGGAAGGCTGAGGCAGGAGAATCGCTTGAACCCGGGAGGTGGAGGTTGTAGTAAGCTTAGATTGTGCCACTGCACTCCAGCATCCTGGGCAACTGAGTGAGATTCCACCTCAAAAAAAAAAAAAAAAAAGGAGGCCTTACATTCTTTCACTGAGAAATGATACTGAAGTTAGGAATGTTCATTACCGTTGGGTTGGCCTAGGAATTACGTGTGTGTGTGTGTGTGTATATATATATATAAAGATAAAATACCTTGTGAATTCACATTGATAACTTCCAATTAAAATTGAGGACTCCGGGGATTTTATTAAACCTCATCTATAGTACAAATATATTTCTTCCCTTCCAAATTGAGTATTCTGGTTCTCAAGGGCACAAGGGATCATAGAATTAGAATATCCGATGGTTACTTATTACCTGTATCCCATGGTAAACATATAGATGTCTCTGAATAACAATATTACTGCCACTACCACCAATGTGATGACTTGAAACAAAAAATGTTTTTGCTTTTTGCATACACTCTTTACATTCTTCCCCCATTAAAAAAAATAGTACTATATGTTGTAGGAGTGTGCAGCTGTTACATATTATACCTTCCCTTTAAACCATGTATAGTTTTTGCAAGAAACTGTATATTCAGTGTTCAGCACCAGTCCTTATAAGTCTCTAGTCATTTTTTTAATTGAAGCTCATTCTCTAGTTAAGATTCCTCGGGAAGCGTTCATGGGAACATTATTCCTGGAGTTTTTATTACAACTTATTTATGTACTTATAAAGCTTATAGGTTTTATAAAACATTATTGTGCTTATTGTTTGTATCGTTATATTTCAAATTCAGTTTTGCTGGATGTAAAAATCCTTGACTCATTTTCTTGCTTGTGTATCTTTCTTAAATATGGTACTCCATTTTCTTTTGGCATTAAGTGTTGCTGTCAGAAAGCCTGATAATCTAATTTTCTTTTTCTTTAAAGTCCACTAATTTTACTAGTCTATGTCTCAATGTTGGTTGCTTTGGTTCTGTAGTCTCATGTATGTGTTGTGCTTTTTAAATAATGTAGTTCAAAATCTTTTTTTATTTCAGGAATATTATCTTGAATGACAGTTCTTGGTGGTGGTACATTATCTTTGCTTTTCTTCTTCATTGTCTCCTATTATTATTTTAGCACCACAGTCCTCTTCTGCAGTTTGATCACTGTCTGTCTTGTTTCTCAGCTACCCAGAATTGAAGCCTGTGCAGTCCATCAACGCCCATCCTTCCAACTGCATCTGTATCAAGTTTGACCCGATGGGGAAGTACTTTGCCACAGGAAGTGCAGATGCTTTGGTTAGCCTCTGGGATGTGGATGAGTTAGTGTGTGTTCGGTGCTTTTCCAGGTAAGTGACTCTATCAGCACTTTCCTTGTTGGGTACATGAATTTTATTTTATTGTGAGTGACATTGTTCCCTCCTCTTATTTGGTAATTCTCATGTCTCTTCTGTCCACTTTGTATCATAGGCTGGATTGGCCTGTAAGGACCCTCAGTTTCAGCCATGATGGGAAAATGCTGGCGTCAGCATCGGAAGACCATTTTATTGACATTGCTGAAGTGGAGACAGGTAACCTCATGAGAATCTACTGTCTTTCACCTTTGGCATTCAGGACTTCTCTTGTGATCTCATCTCTGCACGTGACTACTTCATCAGCATTATCATGAATGAATTTGTCTCCTTTAGACAAGTGTGTTTATGTTTTGACTGTCACTGCTGGGTAGTGAGGAAGCAAAAAGTTAAGAAATAAACAGGCAGGTCTGAGGAAACTGATTTAGAAAAATATTTTGATTTATTTAAACTTTAAACTACAGAGTAAGAGGAAGAAAAAAGCAGCACTTGTGGTCCCACTATCTGAATACCACCTTTTAAAAAATGCTGTGGTATATTTCTCTTTATCTGTTGCCTGTATATTAACTTGAAAAAATATTTTTTTTAAATTTAGGGAATTATCAAGTTTTTGCTTTAAAAACAACAACAGAAGCTGGAAATAGAAAAATGGGAGGAGAGTATTCATTTTACAAAAGAATTTCCTCAGATTTGTTTTTTAGTGTTGCTGTATTGTTTTCGGAAATCTGTGACACTCTTTGTAAAAAGGTTAAAACTATATAGAAAACTTTGAAGAGGAAAGGAAAGAACTTGAAATTCCAGTATGTAAAGAATGTCCGTGTTAGTCACGTTGTGGTGAACGTTGTCCAGCATCCAACCATGCGGATCCTTCATGTAATTGCGTGTCCCTGTGACTCAGTGACACTTTTCCTGCTCAGTCACCTGCTCTTGAGTTAACCCACCTGTGCTCAGAGCCTGCTCTGCCCCCTGCTGGCTTGTGGGCTCTCTGTGCCTGGGGGTTCTCTGTAAAATGAGGTAATAGTTGTATCTATCTTATGGGATTAGTAGGTGGATTAAACGAGTTAATACAGGTAAGTACTTAATGAATGTGTCCTTCGTTATGAACGTATTGATTGGTTTCTCTCTATTGTTTTCTATAGGGGACAAACTATGGGAGGTACAGTGTGAGTCTCCGACCTTCACAGTGGCGTGGCACCCCAAAAGGCCTCTGCTGGCATTTGCCTGTGATGACAAAGACGGCAAATATGACAGCAGCCGGGAAGCCGGAACTGTGAAGCTGTTTGGGCTTCCTAATGATTCTTGAGAGGGGATTATAGGGAGAGGAGGCCCTGGCAGAGGTCTTCCTTCATGTGGTTAGTTTGGTCTGTTCTCTTGGAGTTGGTGGGCACCCTAAATATTTGTAAATTGGTATAAATTGTAAATGTCTATGGTCAGGCTGCCCATTCCAGTTCTTTTGCTTTTTCTGTGTATTAGCTCTTTCCATTCTTTGCCCCCAGTGTGAGTTAACTCGTGTGGACTCTGCAGTGTAGGTAGTGACCCCAGCATACCTTGTCCTCTGGACCTCCTTTCTTCTCTGCTTTTGGGTTCATGGTAGACTTTGTGGCGTTTAATACAACTTGGACAATACTTAGTTTGGAGGGAGGGGAATGGAAAGGTATGGAAAATTTTTTAAATAATTAAAAAAATATATATATAATTTTGAGAATTGAGCATTTAATAAACTGACTTTTTTTATTATGGCACTTCTAAGACTTTAAAAATTATTATGTCCTTATGTTGCAGTTTTGTATTTTTTTTTAAATTTCAGAAAGAGAATTTAAATGTTATAATTCTGTCATTTAATGTCCCAACCAATAACCCTCTGAAATATAGGGACAAAGCTAATTGAATGACTGAACTAAAATTTTGGCTCTGAGCTTCCTGGTGGCAAAGTAAAGAGGGGAGTAAGTCAGTTAGCTTTCTTATTGAAAAGAAAAACACTTAGTGGTTCCTCATGGAAAGCAAAGCTTTATTAGTTCTTCCCTTTAAAAAAAAAGGGCTTGTGTTGGGGAGGTTGTTACCTAAGAGCAGTAGTTTTTCATTATATTGTAATTTTTTTTGGTGTTAAAGCAAATACTGAGGCATATAGAAATACGTTGGTAGAATATTTTGGAAAAAGGTAAGCAAAAAGAAAAATTACATTCCTAGCACCAAGAGGTAACTACTATTAGAATTTTGATGTATATCCTTCCAGAAGTTTTCTTGTGTCCATGTTTATGTATAAAAACATGTTTATCTTCATACACGAAGGGTAGACAAACCAAGTATGGCAAGATAAGTTAGGCAAGGGGCACAGCACCGTGTTGGGGAGTATTATAAACACTCAACAAGTCTTGACAGATATTTGTAGTTACTGGGCATTCTCTACATGCCTGCTACCATAAAGAACACTTTTGTCAGCTGTTACTCAGTGTTTGCAGCAGCCTTCTGAGGTGGGTGTTATCACCATTTTACTACCTCAGGGAGTTTA